>NC_073231.2:7886287-8189318 GCF_029281585.2 Gorilla gorilla gorilla | reverse complement strand
CAATCTGAACCTCCTTCATTACCCTGGGTGGTATTTTTGGGTGACCCCTGCCTGGGCTGACCACACGCATCACTTCATCTTTCTAGCCACTGTGTCCAGCTCCACCATGAAGGCCTCCACAGGGCTTTCAACTCAGTCAAAGCCTTGTCACTTTGATGTATTCATTCTCACTGTGAGTTCCCTGCTGATGGCTGGTTTATTGTTATAGAAGCATAGTTGTGTATAGCTTGGGTGTTACAAAAGATGTCTATGTGGGCCTCCATTTGAAAGACAACATGTTGACCTTTGAAAAAGGCAAGTGAATAAAGTGATAAAGAATACGATCCTGCTGAAAGCCAAGTTAAAATGATGCATTTAATCTTAAGTTGGAATTTACCAAAATGAATTCTTACCTGCATGTCTGATTTTGTCACGATACCTTGGTTTCTGATCTTGCCCTAGTGTACAATGGGTCTCTATGTGTCTATTTCATATTAAAATGGGATTTAAAGCCTTTCAATTCCATATCATCTGGACTAAGCCTGAATATATTCTACATTTCCACAGTTCATGTGGCCCCAATCGCCTCCTTGTTGCTTCAGTGGAAATTTTCCTTAACTAGCTACTATGTCTTTGAGGGAGCTCTTGAGCCTAGAGAGTAAACCTAGGCCTCAGTCGCGTTTGGCTGTTGTGTTTTATTTCCTAAGAACCAACTGTACTCTTCTATTAATCCCTTCCCCCAACTCTTCCAGGTAATCAAACACCACCCTCAGCCCCACACCCCTGAACCTGCCCCTGCACCCCATTGCAGAGTTTTCTTCTCAGGGGCTTTTTGTTTGTTTGTTTATCTTGGCTCACTGTAACCTCCACTTCCCAGGTTCAAGCGATTCTCCTGCCTCAGCCTCCCAAGTCGCTGGGATTACAGGTGCCTACCACCACCCCTGGCTAATTTTGTATTTTTAGTACAGACAAGGTTTCACCATGTTGGCCAATCTGGTCTCGAACTCCTGACCTCCAGTGATCCATCCACCTGTCACGGGCTCCCAAAGTACTGAGATTACAGGCGTGAGCCACCACACCCGGCCTCTCAAGGGCTCTTGATGGGACTTTGGATTCACTTATTTTATGACTCCTTCAGAGAATCAGCACGCTAAACCCTCACCTACAGCTTCTGGGAAAGAGAATGAGAAATCTCCCCTGTGCTTCCTTTCAAATCATTTTCCTCGAAAATGCCTGGCCTGAAGAAATAAAGCACACATACCCAGAAGCCCTCATGACAGCGGAGTCTCCCTAAATGTGAAAAAGTGCTAGCATTTCCTACCACATTTCGTATTTAAAAATTTTTAAAAGATGTGTTTACTATTAAACAACAGTTTAAAAATCAGATTAATCATTGTTGCTGTTTTTATGGCGCTAATTAACAGGGCTGAAATCTTTACAATTCTCATTTTATTAAAGCCTGTGTCGGGTTTTAATTGAAACCCTGTGTCATTTTATTGAAATCCTTTATTCAATTTGCTCATCCATCAGTTTAGACCTTAGAACTCTGCTGCCCAATATATTGTGAGCCACCAATGTGAGCCACATCTCATTTTAATTCTCTAGTAGCCAAATTAAAAGGAGTAAAAAGATACAGGTAAAATTAATTTTAATATACTTCATTAACTCAATATATAACAAATGTTATTTCAGCATGTAATCAGTAGAAAAACATTAGTAAAATATTTTACCGTATGTTTTTCCTGTGAAGTCACAGAAATGCATTCCGTATTTTGCCCTTGCAGTGCATGTTAATTCAGACTCATCACGCTTTAAGTGTGTAGTGGCTGCTTATGGCTAGTGGATAATGTATGAGATACTGCACTTAGGGGACAGAGGTGCAGAATGAAAAGTTACCCAGGATTGGGTATTCATCTTTCCCATTGGGGGCTTTGCCACTCTGAGCTTTGGGAGGGAAATCGCCATCATTTGACAAACTTTGCACATAGTACCTGGAAACCTCTCAGTATTCCTAGGCTGTTGTGCCCATTTGCTAACATGGAATTAAGGAAGAGAGTCAGCGGTTTTTTTTTGGTTTTTGTTTTTTTGGAATTTCTTTTTCAGATAAGTCAACAACTCTGTCAGGATAAATTAGGCATCATCTCCAAAGCTATAGATATTTCCATTGGAATGTTTGACTCGGCTGGTGAATGAGATATTTCTTCAGACATAGCATGAGGAGACTAATTTCACTGTGACATTTTTATTTTCTACAAATCATCAGGATGAAGAATGAAATATCAGACTTTTGGGCAAAGGGAAAATTCAGGCACAGAGACTGGAAGCATAAAAATTATTAGGTTTAAGAACTCTTTGAAAACTAAATTATTTGATGTGTTTGTATAAAATTACCAGAGATGTAAAGGTAGAATAAAAAACAAATATTTAATCATTACAATGAAACTGAGGATCAGAAAACTATTTAAATTAAATTAATTTAAAATTTTTTTAAATTACCATCTTTATGATCAAGTCATTTTTAACATGTTTATGTTAAACTGACCAAGACTGACAAAAGTATTTTAGAGAAAAACATATAAGCTTACTTTATTTGTGTTAAAAAAGTTATTTGATTCAAGCGTAAGTTAAATGGTTCAAACATATATCCATTGCATAAAAAGTATAAATGATTTTGTATTTTTATTGTTATACATTATTTTTATAAAAATGTTATTTGATTCAAGCATAAGTTGAATGGTTCAAACATATATCCATTGCATTATAATTGTAAATTTTTTATTTTATTAAGTTATACTTTATTTTTATAACAAAATGTTATTTGATTCAAGCATAAGCTAAATGGTTCAAAAATACATTCATTGCATAAAAATTGCAAACGTTTTATACTTCCTTTCCTAAATTTTGCATAAGAAATATCATCCCTTGCCTTGAAATCTAAAAGTATTTAAGTTTCCTTTAAATAATGCAACTGGGATTAAAAATGAGAGCACTGGGTCCCTGTTACACGTGCACCCAGAAGATGGTTTGACGGAGGAAGCGATTCTAGACATTATCTGGCAACACTGAATTAGTTTGAAGTTCTTAGCTATTTTAGTTATTTATTTTTGACCTGAACTAATAACACACCAATATTGCAAACCGTGAGTTCTCTGATGTGGTAAGGATAAAGAAGATATGAAGACACAAGCCACAGTTTATACCTTTGGGATGAGAATCATTTGTATGAAAGGGCCATGAGATCACAGGTAATTTATTCCTCTTGAAATCTCTTCCAGGACCATAGAAATCATAAACTACTGATGCCAAATTATGTTTTCAGCTGACTCAGCCTTCGTAACCAAAGGGAACCTGGGCAATGTACTAAAAAAGTTGATTCAACTTTTCTTAGCCCAGGGATAGAATACCAAACAGTCTTTACTTAGCTCTGCACAGTGAGTTACTCTAGTTCTCATTTAGACACACTAAATTCTAAATACCACATGCATAGCTCATTTTATGTGCCTACTAAAAAAAAAAAATAAGCCCATAGTTCTGTTCCACAAATCAACTATCCATCCTTTCTTTATTCTCAACAAACCTGTATTTCCAGTTTGGTGCCAAACAAAACCCAAAGGACTTTAGGGTGTCACCTGCCCAGGAGGAAGTCATTGCCGTGACTGTGAAGCTGAGAAGACATAAATGAAGACAGAATGTAATAAAGCAAGTAGAGGTAGCGGGTGACAGAAGGTGGTGCCCAGAGGAAAAAAGTTACCAATAAACCCATGAACTGATAGAGGCGGAAGCAAAGAGTTGCCTGTCGGGGAAGACATTAATTAACTTTGCTGTGCATGAGTACCTAGCAGCTCTTGTCTATCCTAAAATTACAGTTAGGAATACCTATTGTTATTTGTGGCATTGTTCTTTTTCTAGATATTCAACCTAAAAAATACCCAAGGTTTCAGACTCTTTTTACTGCTTGCTTCGTAGATACAGTTTAACGACTTTTAAAGTACTTGATGTCAAGATTTCAGGGATATTTAAAACACCTGTTCTTCCCCCTAGACACAAGCTCTTACAAGGGTAAATGTCTCTATAAGGGATGCGTCCAGCGGCTAAGTGATGGAAGCAGACACATAGCACAGTGTCTAGTCAAGGAATGAAGTGACTAGCAGTGCTTAAACGATTCAAGGGATGGCTCAGAAAGGAGAAGTTTCATCTTTGCTCTTAAAGAAAAAAAATTGTCCAGAAAAATCGGAGACAAAACATAGGACATTTCAGGAAGAGTTAACAGCGTGGGTCAAAAGGCAGAGATGTGAGACCGCATGGTGTTCTGATGAACTGTGATGCAGAAGTTGTATTACAACCAGAGCAAAATATGTGAAGGCAAACATAAGAGAAGGGCCTGGAAATGTAGGAAAACCTCTCCATGTTACCTTCATCGCGTTCAGCTTCTGGAAGCACAGTTCATGGTATTTACCTTCTCAGTGTGACTTTCCCATATTCCTTGCCATGACTAACTTTGTTTCTGCCATTAAACTTTTTGTTTGTTTGTTTGTTTGCTTGTTTGTTTTTTTGAGACAGAGTCTCACTCTGTCACCCAGGCTGTAGTGCAGTGGTGCGATTTCAACTCACTGCAACCTCCCGCTCCTGGGTTCAAGCAATTCTCTTGCCTCAGCCTCCTGAGTAGCTGGGATCACAGGCATGCGCCACCATGCCCGGCTAATTTTTGTATTATTAGTAGAGATAGGGTTTCACTATGTTGGCCAGGCTGGTCTCGAACTCCTGACCTCAGTGATCCGCCCTCCTCGGCCTTTCAAAGTGCTGGGATTACAGGCATGAGCCACCGCACCCAGCTCCTAGTAGACTTTAATGGAGCCAAAAATGTCCTACACTTAGTGGCATTCTAGCCATATAATTATGCATCATAGCAGAATGCATAATCCACATGTGCGTGTGTGTGGTGATGCTGCCATATGCAAACCTGTGCTGCCAGTCTTAGACGGGTCTCATGCATTTACTTATGTACAGTGCATAATACTTGAGCATAATAATCAATGGCTTTGTTGCTGGTTAATGTATTTCCTATGCTTTTGATTGTTATTTTAGTGTGTACTCATTCTACTTTTAAAAAAGTTAACCTAGAGCTGGGTACGGTGGTTCACACCTGTAATCCCCGCAGTTTGGGAGGCCGAGGCGGGTGGATCACCTGAGGTCAGGAGTTCGAGACCAGCCTGACTTACATGGTGAAACCCCATTTCTACTAAAAATACAAAAAAGTGACCAGGCGTGGTGGCACACACCTGTAATCCCAGCTACTGGGGAGGCTGAGGCAGGAGAATCGCTTGAACCCGGGACGTGGAGGTTGCAATGAACTGAGATTGCACCGTTCCACTCCAGCTTGGGCAGCGAAAGCAAAACTCCGGCTCAAAAAATTAAAAAAAAGATAGAACACCCTCAGGCAGGTCCTTAAGGAGGTATTCAGAAGAAGGCGTTGTGGCCTGTAATCCCAGCACTTTGGGAGGTCGAGGTGGCAGATCACCTGAGGTCAGGAGTTGGAGATCAGCCTGGCCAACATGGCGAAACCCCGCCACTAAAACAAAACAAAACAAAACAAAAAATACAAAAATTTGCCAGGCACGGTGGTGCATGCCTGTAGTCCCAGCTACTCAGGAGGCTAAGGCAAGAGAATAGCTCAAACCTGGGAGGCAGAGGTTGCAGTGAGCCGAGATTACGCCACTGCACTCCAACTTGGACGAGAGAGCAAGACTCCATCTCAAAACAAACAAACAACAACAAAAAGAAAAGCAAAAGAATAACAAACGGAAGAAGAAGGCATTGTTATCATAGGAGATGTCAGCTTCACGTGTGCTGTTGACCCTGACAACCTTCCAGTGGGACAAGGTGTCAAGTTGGAAGACAGTGATATTGATTGTCCTGACCCTGTGTAGGCCTAAGCTAATGTATATGACTCACTTTTAGTCCTTCTTTGGTACTCAGTTCAAACACCATATATCCCAGTTCAAACACCATATATCTAAGAGGAACTCCTCTTAAACCACTGTGTCCTCTTCTGAGCTCACATATCCTACACATATTTCTACCTTCTCGTTTGCCCCATGGTCTGGGAAGTGTGTCTGTATGGCTGGCCCCTGACCTCAACGAACATATGGTTTATATATAGCACCCAGCACTTTGGAGAGCACTTTGTACAAGGCATTCAAATTAAACTGACCAGGGTCAAGATCATACTGCATTCAAGCAGTGCATCTGTCCCTGAAGAAAATGAAGAGTCACTGAGCATCTTAAGTGGAAATGTACTCGAATGAGATTTTTCTATCTGTGAAGATGACTGTGATGTTCAAGTGGAAAGTAAGTTGAAGGGATTCAAGTCTGGAGACAGCAATTCGGGAAACAAGATGAATTATTCAAGGGAGAGGCGAAGCTATGGCGTGTGTAGTCCAGTCTGCCTCTATTATAGCACTCTGGATCCCAGCTTGATTTAGTTTACCCCTTGCAAAATCACCTTCAGGCCAGGTGTGATGGGTCACGCCTGTAATCTGAGTACTTTGGGAGGCCAAGGCAAAAGGATTGCTTACATCTCTACATAATTTTTAAAAATTAGCTGATCATGGTACCACGTGTGCCTGTTGTCCCAGTTCCCCAGGAGGCTGAGGTTGGAGGATCACCTAAGACCCCCAGTAGGCCAAGGCTGCAGTGAGTCATGATTGCTCCACTGCACTCCAGCCTGGGCAACAAAGTGAAATTCTGTCTCAGTATATATATGTTATGCATGTTAGCGTTTATATACATACGTGTGTGTGTGTGTGTGTGTGTGTGTAGAAATCACCTTCGCTTTTTGAGCTCCAACATTCTTGGAGAATAGAAACAGCAGTGCCACTGACGATTGAAGATGAAGTTGGAAGCACTTCTAGCTTCCAACTTTCTTTACCTTACTGATAAAATATTAATCTAAACTTGACTTTCTGGAGCAAAACAAAGAGGGGGGCTATAATGATAAAATGAAATGATTTGAATCTCCTACCTGTCACTCTCTCGTCTCTTCATAGCTTCCTGTGACTTATTCATGAGCTGAGAAGTTCCTTATAACTGAAAGGTATGAAGCAGAGGTGCTTGACTACACAGCCCAAAGAGGGTTGTCCATATTGTTAGCCTGGGAGACATTGAGCTTCACTGTGGGCAGATTCATCCTCTGACGTCAGATTCCTTTCCACCTCCTAGACCAGCAAATCTTTCCCCCATCTCCTCCTACACTTTTCTCTCTACTCTGCCTTAAGATATGAAGCTGTGCCATCTTCCTACAAACAGGAAATGTTTTACTGTCAATCTGGATGTCAGAAGAGAGTGATAAATCATTGATGTCAGCTTTTTCCCTCTCTTTTGAAGTTTGTCAACTACCAAACCCCTTATCAGAAGCGTGTGAGTGTGAGTGAGTGTGGGCACGTGCAGTGGTCTTGCTTTCAAGTTTGCAGGAGGGAAGTGTGAGCAAGGCTGTTAAATCATGCAAGGGATCTTGTCATTCATAGTAGTTAAACAGTGACTCAAAGGGAAAGAGGGATGTAGGTTGGGTGTTTTGGGTTTATGCCAGGTGTGTTTTAACACCATCTGTCTATCTTGATCAAACTCCTCTGGTTGTATTTTCCATCTCACTTGCTTTGTTGACTGCCATTTCTTCAGAAGGTCATCATTGCTGTCATCAGAGAATGCTGGGCATCCCTTGCTGTGGGGACCCATGGGACCCTGTTTCTCCCTTTTCTAGCACTTCTCATTCTTGCACCTCCTTCATGTCTTCATGCTGGCTAGTCTCCTGTCTTCTTGGGGTAAGCCTACCCTGGTCTAATCTGCAGTTGTATCTCTGGTGCCTAAGAAAGCATTTAGCACATGCATTGAGCTCACTGGATAGCTGATCCATGAGGAGTTAATTAGTTAATAATTGTTTGTTGTTGTTTTCTGAAACTCAGACTTCCCTCCAAGAGTAAACATTTGGAGATCTTCGGAAGGGCTTTAGCTCTCTCACATGAGGGAGTTTCTTTGGAACATGTGTATGTTCTTCTCTCCCACTACACCCTGTGGCTCTGAATAGAGAGGGTGAAGCACCTGTGCTGCATGGACCCAGGGGCTGCATCTTGGGGTGGGCTGTGCGTTTTCATGGAGGAGCAGCTGTGAGGAGTGTGCAGTTGGCATCCTATGAGAGTCAGAGGAAGCACTACCCTTAGCTGAAACTCTCTTTGGGTCCTGGGCTCTCAGGGAATAACATGGTGCCAGGCTGGCTGAGCCCGGACCTCCATGCCTGCTCCAAGCTGAACAGAACAAGAGTCGTACTTTGGGGTTGGAAGGTTTTAACATAAAGTGAAAATGTGCTTTTTTAAAAATACAAGAAAGTATACCAAAGATACCAAAAGAATCCACTTAGCTAATACCAGCTTTTTGTCTGATAGTTAACAGGGCTGACTCTGCATCTTAGCAACAATGTCCTTAGTGTGAAGCCGTGAAGGGTATGCTCTGGACACTGGGAAAGCTGGACTTGGTGTGGCCAGATGCACGTGCTCATTAAACATTCCTGACTTTGGTCTGCATTGGGGCTTTTGGAAGACCTCTGTTTCTGGAAGTTATTTCTCCGTATCTCTTTATTCTGAAACTCAGCATACCTTCTGAGAGTAGAGAAGTGGAACGTTCCATTAAATAAGAGCTTTAAGTTTTTAACATGGGAGTGTTTTCCTAAAATGCCAGATGAATATTGCCTCTAAATATTCTGTCACTCTAAATAAAGAAGATGGCCAGGCGCGGTGGCTCATGCCTGTAATCCCAGCACTTTGGGAGGCCGAGGTGGGTGGATCACAAGGTCAGGAAATTGAGACCATCCTCGCTAACGAGGTGAAACCCCGTCTCTACTAAAAACACGAAAATTAGCTGGGAATGTTGGCGCATGCCTATAGTCCCAGCTACTTGGGAGGCTGAGGCGGAAGAATAACTTGAACCTGGTAGGAGAAGGTTGCAGTGAGCCAAGATCGCGCCACTGTACTCCAGCCTGGGTGACACAGCGAGACTCCATCTCAAAAAAAAAAAAAAAAAAAAAAAAAAAAGAAGAAGAAGATATGACCACTTTGGATTTGGAGATCCTTTCCAGAGTGGACAATTGACCATTTTCATTGGGGAGGGGGAGGGGTCGTCTCTTTCTACTCGAGGAACACATGTCCCTTTATCATGAAGAGCTTCCTCTATAAGATCTTCATTTCTCTTTCCCAGAGACCTCATCTCAACAGATTATCTTCCTTCACCCTGTTTCTTTCTCTCTTGTCATCTCCTAAAATTGTTTTTTCTTTACAACACAATGAGAAGCATTGTTCGAAGCTGTTTAATCATTTATTTGTTGGTTTATCTTTCTCTTGATTCACTGCCTAGAATAGTAGAATAGGGAGGACCATATAGAATTTATGAGGCGTGGAAAGTGAAATATATAGTGCCCCCATACTCCTGAGAAATATGTTCCAAACCCGTAGTAGACACCTGAAACCACAAATAGTACCAAACCCTATATACAGTATACCATATTTTAAAAAAATTATTGACACACATTAGGTATGCATATTTTCAAGGTTCTGGTGATAATTAAATACATTCCCATGATTTGTAAAGGTAAAATCATTGTAATTGAGATATCCATCTTAAATATTTGTTTTTCCTTTATGTTAGAAACATCCAAATTATTCTCTTCTGTTTGGTACATTATTGTGAACTGCAGTCACCCTACTAATCTATTAAATACTAGGTCTTGTTTCTTCCATTAACCTGTATATTTGTACTTATTAACTATACATAAACATCTATGAGGAAGTTTAATTTATAAATTAGACACAGTGAGAGATTAATAATAACAGCTACTAACGCAATAGAGCAATGATAACTATATACAATAATAAAAGTTATGTGAATGTGGTCTGCTTCTCCATCTTTCTCTCAAAATATCTTTTCCTGCTGTCCTCACTTATTTTCTGACAATGGTTGCCTGTGGGTAGCTGAAAACACAGCAAGGGAAGCTGCAGAGAATGAGGAACAACTGGCTAGTTTAATGTGGAGAAAATGAATGCACAGTAACCAGGATCGAATATAACACGTGCCCTTCTGTATGAAAAGTCGTGATTCTCCCAGATGCAGAGAGCACTGAGGGAAGGTTTTTATCCAGTCTTGTTTTCTTTGAGACTGAGCCTGCGATTCTTGTGTTAATGAGATAGAGACCTAAAGGTGAAGGCAGGTTTGTCAGGAAGGCAAGTATTTTCATCATCAGAACCAACCCATGGGGACCTAATAACACAGACAATATCTTACTGCCATTTTTAAGTTTGATGTTGTAATGGTTTCATCAAGTAAACCTATTGGAGGAATAAGTGAGATTTCTAGTCCAGTGAATTATTTGTTCTTTTTCCTCTTTCTATTTACTCTTGATGATAATTTAGTGTAATAAGTCTGGAGCATCACTGGCTCTAATTTCTCTGCCACATGCTGGGATTCAAAGGCTAGAATTTAGCCTTTCTAGGCCCGTTCACTAGCTCACTACTATAGATCAAAGGAACAATGTGGTTTTATGACTTTCCATGTTATGTACATGAGAATCTCCAAGTCCAAAGAATTCAGAGTATGAAAAAGTCACCATCGTTGATAAGAGACTGGGAGGATATTGTCTACGTTGTTTATTTGTTAAAAAAAAAAAAGAAAGTCTAGCAGTGATAGACATTTTTAAATCATATTAATTTTTATGTAATTTCAAAGCAGTATTTATTTTTTCAAAAGCACAGTTTTTTCTTTTGTTTGATATCTTGTTTAAACATAATCATACACATATTTTTGAGTTTAACTTTTATATTTACACAGAAACCTGAGGGACTGGCACAATATCTGTCAGTGTATTATACTATCAATATAGTTAATCTCAATTCATTCCAGATTTAATTTCATCTGTAAGTTTTAACACAGTTCTCTAACCCCTGATGTGTTCCGAAAATGCATGATTTGTTCAGAAGTGAACTAATACTCAACACCATTGGTTATTCTTTCTTCTGTTATCAATGACACATCCTCAGACACTTTCCCCAAATCATATGGGTACTCTATGTTCCCGTAAAAGGAGAGCAAAGAAAGAAACTATGTTGACCTGGGACTATAGAAACTTAACAGCTTCTCACCCTATATCTGGGAGAAATACTAAGCAAAATATCCCATGTGTAATTATTTTCTGAAAAAATGTACAGCTCAAATATCAGGGGACATTTAATCTTTTTCTCAAACATCTTCATGTGCCTTTTCTACGATTGCTTACGTTAGTCTCTATGTAACTATTGTAATTTAATAATTATTATGCAGATGATTGTGTTTCAAAGATCATTTTTTTTGGATGGCTGACTTCAGAAGTAATGAGAGTGTCGGTTTTTAAAGTCATTTATTTTCACCATGACTTTAAATAATTAACACAAATGGGTCTGTCTAGTATGAAGAAGTGAGTCCGCTTCTTCATGGTACTGGAGTTGGCTTGAAATAATCACACCGTGATGAAAAAATAGAAAATCGTGGCGGAATAGTCCCTTGGACATGCAAGTTGTGGATTCATACCTAAGTTAAGACTTCTACTCCTGAATCAGCGATCACCACAGGGCTAAGCTAATGTCTCCATCTCCGCACTATTCACATTTGGGGTTGGATAGCTCTTTGTTTGGGAGGCCGTTCTGTGTGCTGTGGGATGTCCAGCAGCACCCATGGCCTTATCACTAGGTGCAAGTGTTATCCACCCTGATATCACAACCACAGGCATCGCCAGGTAGTGCCAAATGGCGTCACGGAAGGGAGGATGAAATCGGCCACAGTTGAAAGCCATGGAGTGTGCAAATCATTATTTCATGACAATTCTGTCATGCTCTAGAGATGACAGGTGTTTGCTTTTAAGTTTACTCTCTGATATATTATAATGTATAAGAGGTAAAGCCATCTAGAGTCAAAGATGCCCTTGGTCAGATAACTGGCTCTGGTTTGCAGGAACTGAATAGAAAGAAGAAATGACTCAAGATTCAGTTGCAGAATTTCAGAACTAAGTATAAGCAAGATCACATTCCTATTCAGAATGCAGACGAGCTGATGAGCTGGGAAACATGTCGAAAGTATCTTGCAGTTTGCATCTTGACATCAACGCTGGGGGTACCAGAATCTGGGGCTGAGCTGGTACATTAGTGCAAAGAACATGGGTTCTGATCTCAAGCTCTTCCTTCAGGGAATTTGAAACACATTTTGCAGAATAGTAAGCATCAGCTTTATTTTAAAGACACTTTTTAATCTGTTGCATTAATCTGTTGAACGGTTCTCCTTTTACTTAGGTAAGAATCACATATTTCAGGGTCTTACATTTCTCAGAAAAGACTCCAGAAGCGGCAGACTTAACAAGTAAGAACAGTAGCAAAAAGGAAAAGCGATCACTTTCTCTTCTTTTTCTCTTGTCTGATAGAAAACATAAACTTCGAAGCTTTCAAGAAGACATACTTTAAGTTTATTCAGTAACAGAAGACATTAATAGAATGAGATCATTTTCTGTTGCTTCTTGATACCTCATACCTCCAGAAATGGACCATGGCCCGTTTGGTATAGGAGGAGTGAGTAGTTGGATATTGGAAAGTACAGGGCTTTTAAGCCACTTAAATAATTTTGTATAATTAACATAATATGTTCATTATTGCATACAGGCAGTTTGAAGAATTTGTTTTTAAAATATCTTAAAATTCTTGTTAAATTGTGTTATAGACTCCTACGTTGTGTTATATTAGAGTAGATGGATCAGTCTTCATATTCATCCCAGCCCTTCTTTTAATGCACATAAAAGTCCAAAACATATGATGTTACTAAACACCATGCTTATAGACTTAATTAAAATAATTATTTTACAGGTCCCTAGGGAAAAATAGCACCTCCTTAAATCTCTTAGACTGTTTATTTACTTCAAATCATTGCAAAATCAAATTTACTTGTGGTTTAACAGATCATATGATATCTTAGCAGATATTAAAGGTTATACAATTAAATGTATTTGCATGGATAGCAATTTGATTGCTATCTTAATGATGACAGGACAATTTCACCCTCTTTTTTATTAGCAAGGATACCTGACTGAAGTAAAATTATGTCATGAATTTCTTTGAAATGTAATTGTGTTACAATGCCAGTGGGAACATATGTGAAAGTCTTCATCTAGTTTAAAAAAAAAAACTAGCTTAAAATAGAATTTTCTTGATGTACTAGCCTTTATACAACATTCAATTTTTAAATGCTGTCACAATACATGGTTAAGTAATCTAAGAGTTAATTCAAAATTTCCTCCCAAGAAATTGCACTGCCTGTTCCCTTTACCATGATAGATACCTGACGTTATCAAAGAGGACAAAACACATTATCACAGCCACGAAAGAGCTGGCATGTCATTAAACTGGTCCTCGTTGGCTAATTCAGGATGTGATGAAATAAGTGTTTCAAAACTCCTAGCAACCTCAAAGGAAAGACAGTTAATTCAATAGCTGCTATGCATTGACCCTTGGTTAATTAAAATAGGCAAGACTAGGGGAGATGTGGTGTTTGTGGAGTCTACTGAGGACACAAACAGCTCATGTTGTCATTTGCATGCGTTGCAATCTCTTCCTTAATTCCTCTTTACTGTGGCTAGGATACAGATTTGCTGGTCAATGTATTTTCCATTTGGGCCCTTTATAGCATAAGTATTTATTTCCTCATAAGCAAGGTTTCCGAGGATAGTTGAATTTCAGCTTAGCTTTTGAACTCTTCCCCACAAATTGTTTTTCAGTGTTGTGAAAAGAACATGGACCGTTTTAAGGGGATCGTGTCTTATTTTAATCTAGCCACATCATTGTAAGCACTTTAATTAATATCTAGGTGTCAACAGTCCTTAATTTCCCTGCATTTAAGTATCTCACTACCTGGTATAGAGGCTGAGGACAAATTGTCATGCACATGACTCATTGAGAGGCAAAGCTCAGAAAAGGACCCTGTGAGATTACAGTCCCCACCAAAAACAATGCATTATTATTTTACTTATTTTGTGAAGTTCCCTTTCCTGTATCTTTTGAGTACAAATGATGTATTCTTTGTATGTGGTCTCTTTTATTAAACAACTCACTGCTTAGATTTATAGAATTGTCATGTGAATATGAATACAAATATGGACACCCATTTAAGGAAATTATTGTGTGGCTTTTTGTTCATTACCCCAGTGACTGATGAAATCTTGAAATGCTTTATGGAATTTTTTTTCTCACTAAGCATAAGAAGATTAGTAAATGGTTTGAATTAGGTTCTAAGCATCTCAGATAAACACTAAAGCAAACAAACAAATAAACAAAAGCCTTTCCAGGACTTTTGTCTATATGTGTTTTGTTAGGACTGTGTAGGCTTCAAATGAGCAAAAACACAGCACAAACTGGTTTAAGTAAGACAAAATGTGTTGGCTAGTGGAGATGAACACCCTTAAAGTTGCTGAAGCAGTGTAGACATAGCCCTGATTCTCCTCATCTCTCACTCAGTTATTGTCCATGGAGGTTCCCTTTCTCCGCCGCATTGTGAAATCCACTTTCCAGCGGAAAACCAAACACTTGCCCTTTTTCCAATCCAGCAAGAAAGGATAAAGTTCACAATTTTCCTACGAAAACAAACATCCATCTAGTATTGAGTATTGATTCCTGGCATAGATGGTGGCAAGGAATGGCCTGACTTGAGCCTGGTCCTGGGATCTGAAGGAGTGTGTGCCTGTGGTTGTCCCATGATGGCCTTGACCAAGGATGTGGTCAGGCATGCAGAGAAAAGAACACATTGTCAAGGAAAACCAGGGAACGACTCTGCTAAAACTGTCAACAGGCACTCGGTTGGGAAAAACCAAATGTCTATACTAGATGAAATCCATGCCCACTCCCAATAAGTCGAACATGAAGCAAATGCTTTACTACATGGTCTATAGATCAGAACAAGTAAGAATCACAGGTAAAGGCTGAAGTTTAAAACCATAATTGTCCATAATAAAGGTACAGTGTGAACGTTATAGCAGGTTAGCAGTTTTCCGTGCTCATAAACTTATCTCTGGTAATTGCTCTCTAAGTTTCATAATTAACTTGAGTGTTTCATACTCACAGATTGCCCTTCTCCCTTAAAAAATAATTAGAATAGAAAAAGTATTCAGATCTCACAGTCCTGTTGGATATTTAATATCACAGAGGAGTTATGGACATAGGTACACACAGAGGAGTCACCTTAGAACTACCTTTATCACTATCTCAGGAAAAACAGCTCTTTAAAATTCAAGATTCATCCCCTGCCAGTAAGATGGAGTGATCAAATGGATGGAACAGTGTTAATTCATAGCTTTAAAGTACTTGTACTTATATTAATAAAGAACAAACGTTATTATCCCCATTTCAAAGAAAAAGGGCTTAATGAGGAAGCACTTTTCTCAACATCTCAGGTTGAAAATGCCTGTGTTTAAAGCTGAACAGGAGCCTAAAGATCAATGGCCCCGTCTTCCAATTTTGTGTTACGAAGAGTGAGGTCAGCCTGATGATGTGCGGGACCCAGTGATACAACACCATGATCATTGCCAAAGCCAGGAATTGAACCAAGGCTTTTTCATAACAAATTCAATGTTTTACAAGAGATAAACCATTTCCTTCTATTCTATCCCAGAAAAGCTACTTTCTAAAAGTTTTATAAACTAAAGACTCTAGTCCCCCAATAATGAGTCACCAGTGACAAGAGAGAACTGTCGGACAAGCCTCCTTCTAACCCTCATAGACTGACCGTCGGTTGATTACAGATCGCACCAAGGAGGCATCCCATTCTGACCTCTTCCATGACCAGCCCCAGATCCCAAAGGCTCCCTCAGAGTCTTCAGTGTGCCCAGGTCCTCCCCTGCTCCCTTCGGTCCCTTCTTAACAAGAAAACACTTGGACTTAGCTCTCCTTGAAGGGTCACCATATTTCCCAAATCCCGTTTTGATTTTTGTGACTGAGAAACACTATTGCTTTCCCATTGGCTCTGGTTGTTTGGGTTTTGTCTTGTCTTCCTGCTGTGAAACATCAGGAATATATGGAAGTACCAGTATTCCTTTTGAAATCTCTATGAAAACTTCTCTATACTGTCAAAGAGTAGACTGTCCTGACTCATTGGACATGTATGGAGCACCTGCTATATGCCTGGCACTATGATAGTCAGTTGGGGCCTGGGAGCACTTTTGACAAACCAAGGCAGAAAGACAGCTGAATAAACATTTAAATGTGACAAGCATGATAATGAAAATATGTAGGTGTGACAGAGGGTTACAGACATGGCAGCAATTAATTTTGCATGGGGCGGTCAGAGCTGGTGTCTATTTTGGCCTGCAGCAAAGAAGTTGGAAGGCCCTTGAATAAGTAAACGTTGGTTGTGTGTGAAGTAAATGAGGATTAGATTAAAGATGGGAGAAAGGCAAAGGTACGTAACGGGTGATATTGACGTTCTCACCAGTTTTTCTAGAGGTCTGCATTCTTGCCTTTTCAGTGTGTGAACAGAGCATTTTCTCCTAATGACATAGAACCCCCCATTCTAATACTTTCCTGTTGTCTCAACTCCCCTCTTATGAAACCCTTCCTTACTTGAAGACCTATAGATTCGTGACAGTGTCTCTGGAGGTGTGGTTCCCAGATTAGCAGCATTAGCATCACCTGATGTTAGAATGAGAATTCTTAGCCCCCACCGGAGACAGACTGAATTAGACACTCTGCAGGTGGGGCCAACTATCTACACTTTAACAAGCTCTCCCGGTGAATCCAATGCATGGCAATGTTTGAGAACCCACTAATTTCTGGGATGACCCAATTAAAAGGAAACTGAAGGATCACACAGCCCAGTACGGACTATCCCCAAGAACCAGGTACTTTGTACTAATCACTTTTGATGGAGAAGGAAACAAAGGTTTACAGTCCCTAATTCTCTGAGACAGAGCCTAGTGAGTAAAACAGTGATAAACAAGTACGTAAACAAATATTTATCGATAAAAATTGTGAACAAGAACTTTCAATGAAAGGTGCATTGTGTTGTGATATGGCAGAGGGAGCTGACCTGACCCAGCAGGACAGAAGTCTTTTTAGATGAAGTGAAATTTAACTGGAGACCTGATGGGTGAGAAGTTATATTAGTAAAGGACAGTAAGAATGAGGTCTGTGGGGGCTGGAAGGGGAAAGGGGAAGATATTCCCAATAGAGGGCAGAGCATGTGCCCAGGTTCTGACGCTAGAGGAAGGCTAGAGGGATGGAGAACCAAGGTCACTAGGCAGCTGGATGGTATGAGCTGGCTGAGTAGAAGAGTAAGCCAGGGCCCTACAGATCCTGACCTGATGCCCTGATGTGTCTTACAGTGCATGTATGTCTGCAAGTGCATGCATGAAGCATGGTGCTTTAGAGGAGAATTCCTGCCTGGCTGCTGTAAAATCCAGGAGATTTAATCCCTTCCTACTTTGGGGCAGAGGGGTGGGGCATGAGGCTGTCAGAGGCCCTGCTGGATTTGTCCTGGCCTTAGGCAGACTCATCTGTTTATTCTAATCTGCTCTACCATCATGATTTCATTTTTTAGTGCGATTATGTGAAGAAAAATGTGGAAAGATCTGTTTTAGAAGAGGTTTCAGATTGAACTTAGGTTTGCTGTTCTACATAACAGGAATGAGAAGACTGAGGTGCAGAGACTCTCCACGAATTGCTTTTGTTCATCACTAACTAGGGAGAAGGCAAGACTCCAACCCAGGTCAATCTGTGTCCATGGCTGGACCTGCATTGCTGCAGCTTTCGTTTACCTTGGAGAGGGCCCCATAGATAGGCTGTCCTGGATGCAGGGTGCAGAGCATGACTGGCTTTATTTTTCTTTATCAAATGCATTTGTCACACGGCCAACACATTTGTATGCCACCATATTGCACTCTGTCCAATTCAGGTTAAGAGAGGTCATCACATTCTTTATAAAAACCCGGAAGACTCATCTTAAGCTTTCAGAGAATATCTGTGGAATTCAATCTCCATGATTTATATATTGCTTCAGCTACTCCCACATGGGAGGAGCAGATCGCATGATTACTTTGATCACTGGACCTTTCTCTGATTGGCCTTTTTCCATACCCAGCAATCCCCAGAGCACACAGAACTTGAGTTAGGTAAAGATGTGTTGAGTCCATCTCATTATGGAAGGGACACGGCATGGCCGGTGGCAGTTTGTGGTATATGATAGACGCTGCGTGATTCCCCAGGGGCTGTTGGAAAGCTGAGTGTATCTCTTCATGCCTTCCAGCATCCTTGAATCATCCATGTCATATTGACTCAAACCTGTTTAACCAGTGCCTTGGCTCTTCTTGCAAACGACCCCTCTACATAGCACTAACACGGAATTTAGGCTTGCCTGACTAGAAGTTTAAAATCCCTGATGTGACTTCAGAATTCTCATTGAGACCCAAGGGCTGCGCTTTTCCTTTGGAAATAAATAGCCTTGCTTTACTGCCAAATGCCCCTTGAAATTTTCCAATTCCGAGACAAACTACCTAAAGCTAACTCATGTTCTTGCAAGCCTATGCTAGGAAAGAGAGAGAGTTGAAAGTTTATGCAAGTGGGAACTTCTAGAGTGCCAAACCTCAGAAATATCCTACAAACAAGACCTAAGTCTCTTGGGCTCAGGAACTATCTCTGATGCAATAGTATTTGATAATAGTGACAGCGGTGTGCAATTATTTTCAAACACGGGGATTCTCCCCTTATCATAGAGAGAGACAGACTTTGCATGTAAATTCACCAGTGTAGCATGCTCTTAGTCTTTCTTCATAATGGAGAAAACGTATTACTGAAAAGTATAAAGAGAGAAACACATCTTTGGAAGACTCATTCCAACGAGTTTTGCTTGGGTAGTAAAACTTACTTTTTACCACGGTTGTCATTATCACAGTCAGTCCTTTGAATATACCAAGACCCAAACATTGCCTGAAATTTGTCTTTAGTGAAGAGAGGCTCCCATTAATATAAAAACAACAACAATGAAAAAAATCTTTATTTTCCTTAGTAAATGTGACTACTTAGTGAATTTTGTAGTATATCTCTTAGTATATTTTACATCACAGATGTTTTTGCAAAAACAATTTTAATAGGTTACATTTTTTAATTTCATAGAGATTATAGATGATTTCACAGAGATGCATTCCTGAGTGACATGGCTGAGGGTGAACAGGTCTTCTATAATCAAACCATTTTCTTCAGCCACTGCTGTAACTTCTGTAGAAAAGGCAATTTAAAAATAGAGCTTGAGAATGAGATGGCTTTAAAGCATTTAAATGACACAGGAATAGGGCTGCATGTCTTGTTTGACAAGTTATGCAAGCCACATAGCCTCAAAAATTATAATTTATTTTTTCTATGTGATTACTTGGCAAGAAGGGGATTGCTTTTGGACTTAGCATTACCCCAAGGGAGCACAGTCATTCCATTTGTAAATGTGCTAGGATCTCAGTGAGGGTCTGTCCATCTGCCTGAATGACAATCTAGATATCTCAGAGAGAGAACTAAAAATAGATAACTAAAGATGATTCCTGTGTAATAAAGACATTAGGATCCATTATAGCTCAAGGAAGAAAAGCCAAAACTTAATTATATAGAGATGTGTAGGTGAATGAAAACTTCCCAGTGTTTACTGAAAACACAACTGAAACACAATTATGTTATTTAAACAAAAAGAAATTGTAGCTTTGTAATTCTGTTATTAAAATGTGCAATTAACTAATTAACATATCATTAGTACTGTTGAAGCTCTGCCCTGGTAATGCTGCATTCATGTTTCAAAGATAACTTGACATTTCTGGCTCAGTGATCTTTGCCTTTCATTACACATATAAAAAAAAATCAGAGAAAACATCCTCTGCTGAATACAGTATTGAATTACTATAAAGGGCTTGGGAATATTCCCAGATTAATCACTTTCTATTACTTTTCTCTTTGTCAAGTACAAAACCAGATACTGTATTTTATTTTGCTGGCATGTGGTATAGGTTGCTTAAGTTTCTGTTGATCAAAGAATGGAAATTACTATGGCATTAAATATAGGTTTATCAATGTCCTGGCTTCTTCATGAAAATTTCCATTTTAGAAGGTCACAAGAGAAAATTAAAGGCTGTGGATCAAGGTTAAACTTTTCTTTAGGAAATGTGCCCTATTAAAGTCAATTTAACCTTCCCCCAGTGCATGGGGGAAGCCATGGAGAGTAATAATTAAGCTACCAGACTTGTGAGTCAGACTGCCTGGGTTACAATATTTCTAGCCCTCTAGCCTGTTTTATCTGGCACCTAGTAGTTAGAATAAATCATCAGATTAAGCAGTTGGATTAAATCCTATCTGACAATTAGAATAAGTACCTAACTACTACTAGATTATATTAAGTCTCTAACTACTGTTAATTGGTTACTAGATTACATTGTGTCTACTAGCTAGACCAAATGGTTAGAAAAGGTAATTCTGAACTATGCTGCACCTAGTATTTAGTAGCTAAAACAACTAACATTTTGCATTGTCTTCATTGTTAAATTTGTTTTTCCATCCATAAAATGGAAATATTACCTCTCATTAGATTGTTTTGAAGATTTAATAAGATTATTCAAGTGGTCAACGCATTGTCTGATGCACATATGAAGCTGACTTAAATTGATTGTTGATATTGTTCTTACTACTCTGGGAAGAAGCTCTGCACGTGTTTACATTTCTATGATAAGTGTGCGTGTAGATATGTGAGTGAATATGCCTCTCAACACAGAGCACCATGGATCTGTGTTGGTTCTTTTGGAGACTCAGTTATAGAAGCTGATAGCTTCAAATTGCCTTCATTATTCAGGCCATGGCTGTATCAGGATGCTTGAGGGCTTCACACACACTTTTGTGTCCCACAGGCTTCAGGGGCATATTGGTTTTTATTTTCATTTTTGTATACTTGGTTGTAAAGAAGCTATTAATTACCCAAAGAATTAAGGCCATCATTATGATAGACAGAATGAAAACTAAGCCTTCCATCCTACTGTGAAAACAACCTGTATGTACTCCATAATCTGAGAGGAAGAAAAATCCAAAGCACTCTGTGTTTGAATGGACGACGCAAGGTATCTTATATGATGGGTTGTGTCAGGCAGAACTGTGCTGTTTTGATGCTTTCATAAATACTACAACTAAAGGCATACTGGAGACCATTAAACCAACAATTTTTGTCCAATTATAAATTAACATCCATTGAAGGAGTTAATGTGCAATGAAGCTGCTCCAGGTCTCCCCCAGTTTGCCTGAGCAAAAGTCTTGCCTGAGCAAAAGTCTTGCCTAGAATCCGAACACGGAAGAAGGAGCATTTCAAGAGCAGGTGTCTCAGTGCTTTCTGGTGAGCGTGTCCACTACAAGAAGTGTTTGGTTTGCCCCAGAATAGAAATCTGGGAAACTGAGGCATGAAATTTTTGTCATAAAGGAAGTTGAAAAGGCTTGAGTGCTAATTCTGCACAGAGTGAATGAGACGACTCACAAAGACTGGGGGTAGGGGACGGACTCAAAGAGTATCACAAACAAGTAAGATTCTCGAATTAAAAAAAGAAAAAAGATAGGAAGGAATGAAACACAGTGGTACAGTAGTACAATCAAATACCCAACTTGCCCTCATTTTACTCCCGACCAAGGTAATATCCTTTCTACAGGTGTAACTCTTAGCTGGAAAACTGATTCAGAAAGGTTTCACCTGTTTCTTGCAAACAAACAAAAAATCTTTTCCTCTGCAGATGAAAGTGTTCCAGGACTCAGAGTCATCCCTGAACATGGTCAGGAATCAGAGTGGAGGTCAGAAAGAGGGAGGGAGCAGATCATTTCTGCTCCACTCAGAGTTGCTGAGAAGTGGCCACTTCTTTCCTTGTGATTACAGGGTTTTAGGGGTAACTTGTGGCTCCTCTCTTTGTAATTCTGGTATCCTGGAAAAAGTTGTAGCTTCTTGCCTTTGAGGCTGGTGTCCTGGAGGAATCTGTGGCTCCTTCGTCTGTGATGCTGATGCCCTAGGAGAAATGGTGGTTGATTCCCTTGTGATGCTGGTGTCCCGCAGGAAACTGACTCCTTCCCTTGTCATGTTGTAGTCCTGGGGAATATTGTGGTCTCTTTGAATGGGATGCTGCTGTCCTAGTGGAATCTGAGGCAATTCTAGACCCCTTCCCATTCATAACAGTGGGGTTCCCATAGTATCTATTATTCTAACTCTCTGTGCCTAACTGGTGTTATATTCCAGTGTGAATATGACCAACCAGGCCTCTTCAAGACCAGAAGAAGTGAACTGTGAAAGTGGAACAAACAATTGCTTCTCTGGCCACAGAGGTGGAGAAGTCATTCATTACTGTGCTACTAACCTGAAACTCTAAAGTAGTCATTTTTCACTAATCCATGCTACTTTTTTATAATCATGTAAGAGGAAAGAAAACCTACCCTTTCTTTATGATCTGTTGTACTCAATTATTAGATATGAATAATTAGATTACCAAACATATTTTCTTTCTCAGCTACTATAAAATTAAAGGCTAGTTTCATGATCAGTTGCAGCAAATATCATACACAAATATATGTGTTTACATTTTTCTTCCTACTCACATTTATCTTAATTTTTCTTTCACTTCTATTTCGAATTATGTGTGCATTTTATCGTAAAGTGATTTTTAAATGAAAAAGATACTATAAAATGTGCATAAAAGGAGAAATTGGACCTGTGACTGCATTTTGCTAATCTCATTTATAGCCACATGATGTGTAAATGTTTTATAGCTATTAAAATTAATAAAGTGATCAAATCCATTATTCCATAGTCCATTATAGTAAGTCATGTCAATTTAGAAAAATAGTACTTTTCATTTTCTGGAACAAAATTTAATTAATGTCTTTTGTATTTGTGTCCGGTTAATTCACACTGGGTATTTTTGATACTGCTTCTTTTAAGATGCATTAGAGTTTCAACTGGTCTCAGCACAAAAAAAATTATTTATTTTAGTATTCTGCACCTGCAAGTTAAATGTTTTGAATTGACATTTAAGATTTTGTCTCTAGGCTTGGTGTAGCGGCTCACACTTGTAATCCCAACACTTCTGGAGTTTGAGGTGGGCAGATCACCTGGGGTGGGGAGTTCGAGACCAGCCTGGCCAACATGGTGAAACCCTGTCTCTACTAAAAATATGACAAAAAAAAATAGCTGGATGTGGTGGTGCACGTCTGTAATCGCAGCTACTCAGAGGCTGAGGAAGAAGAATCGCTTGAACTCAGGAGGTGGAGGTTGCAGTGAGCTGACATCACTCCATTGCACTCCAGCCTGGGCGACAGAGGAAGACTCCATCTCAAAAAAAGAAAAAAACAGAAACGTTGTCTCTTAACCTTCTCTCCTTGTCCACTTTTGTCACTCAAGTCGAATTCCTCTCCTCAGTAGCTTCACACCTCTTTGCCATGTTTATTAAGGTGTCTACAGTGGTCCATTCTCCACATAGTAGGCAGAAAGATATTTTCCAAATGTTACTCAAATTACTTCAGGCCCCTAATCAAGATTCATCACTGGCTTCCAATCTCAAGCTGAATAAAATCCAAACTCCTAATTCTGACCGACAAATCTCTGGGTGGTGCCACTCTGGCCTCTATGAACCCTCCTCTCCTTCCAGGCTCAAATGTTCTGAGTCCACTGCAGACACACTGGTCTTTGTTCTCCTTCATGAACCATCTGAGCATTTCCCACCTGTGGGCTCCTGCATACCTCTGTCCTGGGCCCAGCCCCTGGGTTTTCTGTGCGTGGCCTCTTCTTGTTATTCAGCCTCTGAAGCAGTAATAACTTGGGGTTTAATGTTTTCTCCTTCGAGTAATCTCCTTGACCACAACCTCTACCTACACTACCTCTTCCCTCTCCAGCGTGGCTTCAGTGATCAGCTTACCATTCAAGTCTTGTCTTGTCTATTGAAGTATTTGTGTATAGCAGTATCCCCCTACCCAGCTGCTGCTAAGCCGCCAACTTTATGCAGTGGGACCCGTGTTCCTGACTGTATGCCAAGCAGTCAGAATGGGGGTTGGCACACAGTCATCACTCAAAAATTATTTCTGAACAAATGAATGATTTTATATTGCTTTCGGCATGATTAGAACATGAGTACTTAGAATGAAGTCCTTCAAAGAGACAGCATGATGGAGAGAACACTGCATTTTGATAGAGATAGACACAAAGGCTGTTGCCACCACTTTATTCGTCTTCCACATTTTTTTCTGGATTCCATTGTTCTTATTATTACAAAAGGAAATAATAAATATTTCACCCTACAACATGATCATGAACATTTTTGGCTGATTATTTTCAAGTCTTTCTTTTGTAGGCTCTTGCAAAAGTCCTGTTTTCCTTGGTCAAATCAAACTATTCTTTTTAAAGACCACATCATCTAAGGGCCAGTGCGGGTGCTCAAAAGTGCCCTTCACTTGATGGAGAAAGGAATTGAACATTTCTTCAGTTAAAGCAAAGGGAGATAAGCTTTAAACTTTCAAGCATTTGCATCACTCTTTTGGGAAGTCTTTTAATTAAAATAAATTAAATTGTCAAGCACTATATTTTATTGCGTTTTGAAGTGTCATGGTTAAAGAAGTAAAGTGACAAACTCATGATTGCTTTATTACTAAGGGCTTAAAATTATATAAACAGTTGGTGAATTACATCCTGCAATAAGCCTGTATTTCTCCCCTTAACTAAGTAGGTGGCAAAATTATGCTGCTAAATATATTTCCCACTGAACTTAGAAAGTGACCTCACATCAATTTCACATGAATGAAGTAGATACTTATGTATCAGGCTGACAATTTTAATAAGAAAAAAATGTCTAAAGAATAATAGTGTTTGTTTGAAAATGGTGCAACATTGTCTCTTTCAATTAAATATCTCCATAAGCACATGCACACATATACAGATGTATAACATAATAGGAATTACTATAATAAATGGCAATAGTATTTTAAAGTGGAAAAACAGCAGAAATCTCATTCATGTAGATTTTCCAAACTCATTTTATGCCTCTATCATGTATATTTTTAAGAATTTACAAGGTGTGATAAGCCCTTCTTTAATATCTTTCTATATTATAATAGTAATTATTTTTTGAATGCTGCAGCATCCGAGGATATTTTTATTTTACCTTTTTAAAACAATGTTATAAAGGTAAAATTTACATATCCTTAAGTTTATCTATATAAAGTGTGCAATTCCATGGATTTTTGTATACTTACATCATCGTGCAATCATCACAATCTGATTTTAGAATATTTTCATCACCCCTAAAAATGTTCTGTACCTATTATCAGTCCTTTTCTGTTCTACCCTGACTCCCCACCCTATACCCTAGGCATTGGGCATTATATGAGATCTCATAATATGTGGTGTTTTGTGACTTCTCATTGACGTAGTGTAATGATTCTGGTCCCTCGGTATTCCAACATATGTTAGTACTTTATGGCTTTTTAATGACCCGAAAAATGCTATTGAATGTGTATGCTATATTAGTTTGTCCAGAGTCATCAGTTGGTGAATACTTGAATTGTTTCCATATTTTGGATATTATGAGTGATGCTGCTGTGAATATTTGCCCAGTAGTTTTTGTGTTTCTATATGTTTTCAGTTTTCTTGGGTAGAAAAACTAGGAGTGGAATTATTTACTCACAGGCTAACAGTAATTTTAACCATTTGAGGAACTGCAAAACTGTCTTCCAGCATATCTCTAACATTTTACTTTCCCATAAGCAACACAAGAGGGTTCCAATTCTCTACATCCTTGCCAGTGCCTATTATCATCTGTCCAGTGATAGCCCTTCTAGTGGATATGAAATGGTATCTCATTGTGGCTTTAAAATTAATTTCTTAAGTGACTAATGATGTTCAGCATCTTTTCATGTGCTTATTGGCCATTTGTATGTCTTGTTTGGAGAAATGTCTATTTAAATCTTTTGCCCAATTCTTAATTGTTTGGGTTTTTGCAGTTCTTGTTGTTGAGTTGTAAGTGCTCTCTATATATTCTGGTTATTAGACCCTTTTGGATATATTATTTGCAAATATTTTCTCTCATTATGTGGACTATCTTTTCTTGGTGGTATCCTTTGCAGCAGAAAAAATTTTAATGTCGGTAAAATTTAACCTTTCAGTCTTCTTTAATTCCTTGTGCTTTTGGTATCATATCAAGGGAAGCATGGCCTCAACCACGGTTATAAAGATTTACTCTTTTGCTTTTTTCAAATATTTTTATGATTTTAGCTATTAAATTCAAATTGTCTTAGTCTGTTTTGTGTTGTGATAAAAGGAATATTTGGGGCTGGGTAAATTATAAAGAAAGAGGTTTATTTCACTCATGGTTGTGGGGGGCCATACCAGAAGCATGGCACCAGTCTCTGGTGAGGGCTTTTGTGCTGTGTTAAAACATTGTGAAGAAGGTCAAAGGGGAAGTGGGCAGGTATGAAATACAGCCAAACATGAAGAGGGAATTTGCTTAAAAACAAACTACCTCAGCAAAACTAATCTTTTCCTTCAAGAGCGGTTCTTACCTTGTCAGAACAAGAACTCACTCACTCCCATGAGAATATCACCAAGCCTTTCATGAGCGATCTGTCTGCATAACCCAAATACCTCTTCTAGGCCCAACACTAACACATTGGAGATCAAGTTTCAACATTGGTTTTGGTGGAGACAACCATATCCATGCCATTGCATAACTGTATGATCTCCTTTGAGAGAATTTTTGTGTATGGTGTGAGGTAGGGATCCAAATGCACTTTTGCATGTGGATATCCAGTTGTCCCAGCACTTTTTGTAGAATTTATACTATTTCTCAAGCACTTCACAGGTGTCAATAATTGCATTAAATTCATTGTGTAAGCTCATTTGTTTCTCAAAAACACTTCTGGAACAATAATATTTTGACATATTATAAAATTAAGGTTTGTGATTTGTCCAGTATAACTTCTGATGGCATTAAAGTTCCTGTATTCACAATATATAATGTTATTCCAACAAAGGATGGCTATATCATCATCAATAAGTTTGTTGAAAGTTCTGCTCTCTGCTGAATTTTCATGTCTAGCCACGATTTTTGTTCTTTTTCCACATGGAAACAACTCATACACAACATAAATAGCACCATATACTTCAGTGGATCTTAGCACACAGCCTGTAGCATCGGCTACAAATGTTTTTCTCCATATTTTAGTGACAAAAGAATTGAGGTTCAAAAGTCAAGTGATTTTACAAGGTTAGACAAATAATGGACTTCAGAGTGAAATGCTTACACCCCAGACATTTTCCTTCTTCCATTATTGATAAGGATATTTGAGAAACAGGAAAGTTGCATTAATTTTTCAATTATATGGCAAGTCAGCAATGTAGCTTAAATTCAGGACTGTGATCTTCCAAAACCTAGCCTCACATCCATTTAGATTAGAGATTTGTAATATTCATTATGGAATTTCATAGATTCGAAAACTGGATTTAGCAGTGAGTAAAGTTGTGTACAGCTTATTATAAAACAATGCACAGAATGTCAAACATTCAGCTGAGGGCAGACTTAACTGTCAGATAAGGAAGCAAAATGTGCCCCAAATACATAGCTTGTTTTCTGCAGTGCTACAAGTACAAGCCAAATGGGGTCTTTCTTTATTGTACCAATGAAAAGTTGATGTATTCAACTTCAAATGATAAGGTTTTATTAGTCACATATTTTAGATCATCCATTTTACCAAATATTATGTGTATGCTTTACTTTTTCAAATGCATATCTCACTCATAGGTGCGAATTGAACACTGAGAACTCTTGGACACAGGAAGGGGAACATCACACACCAGGGCCTGTCGTGGAGTGGGGACAGTGGGGAGGGATAGCATTAGAAGATATACCTAATGCAAATCAGAGTTAATGGGTGCAGCACACCAACATGGCACATGTGTACATATGTAACAAACCTGCACATTGTGCACATGTACTCTAGAACTTAAAGTATAATAAAAAAATAAATATGCTGTGATCAAAGAAAAAAACTGTAGAATGAGTTGTGAAAAGTAAGTTATGTGCTATTCCTCTTTTTCTTAAGATAGTCAAATAAAGAGATTATAAAACTTTTTATTGAAATATTAAATAAAACTATTAAACTATGTAGCAAATTGAGGATAATAAAAATGGCATTTGGAAGTTTTTCATGTTCTAATTATTTAAGCATACTATACAAAGATTGTTAACTTTCTAAGATCTAAAAAAGTATTATATTACATTTATATGGTGTATTTATTATTCACGCATATATATAAATGGATCCACTAAAGAATTTTGTATATATATATATATATATATATGTTATGTTTAGCTTCATTCCACATTTCTTCTTTTGCACCTATAAACTTGAATATGTCTATATGAACAAAGGAAAATAGGAAAGAGTAGGAAAAGATAACATTTTACTAAATTTGAACCAACACAAGTTTGTAAACAAATGTCCCATAATTAAATACAAACATAGTAAAAAATAATTTCTAAATACTGATCTATAATGCCATTTTTGTATATGTATACATACAGTTATGTTTGTACATGTGTATAAATATACACTTATATGTGTGTAAATGCATCTTCTTGAATAAATGTATGTATTTTTTATATAGCATGAGTACTGGCTTCATGGAAGCAAAGTTAATATTTTATTTATAATTGCCTTTTCTTTGCAATCACCTCTCAAAACTCTAGAAAAGTGTTTTTATATGATCTTTGCTGTCTTTCCTCTTCTTTCTAACCTTTTGACCTTCTGCAGTATATCCACAAGAGATGAATCAAGTGGTTCCTGAAATCAAAATGAGTATACCAGTGAAACTGCACTCTTACCTCACACTCACACTTGGGCATATAAGAGACCCAAGTGAAAAACTAGAGGCTGATAAAAGAGAGTGACTTACTGCCATCAGATATACTAAGTTGTCTTAAGATAGATGAAGGACTAATCATAAGAGGAAATAACATTGATAAATAAGATATTATTAAAACATACCATTATGAAAATAAAAAGGAAAGCTACAGCTCATTTCATACAGAAATGAACTTTGTAGGGGAAAATCTTAAAAATTGTTATATCTAATAAAAGACTACATATGATGCACTAAACATATTTATACAAAGAATTCCTCTAAGTAAATAATAAAAAACCCACTAAGACTTCAATCAACAAAATACTTCAATGGATTATTAAGAAGAAGTAAAAATGGTCAAAAAAGCACCTGAAAAGTTTATCAACATCAATAATCTTCAAGGAAATGCACATTGAAACCACAATGAGATGCCAGTAAATAATTATGAGAACAGCTAAAATTATGAAACTTGACAATATCAAATGTTGGCAGGGATGCGTAACTACTTGAACGCGCACTTACTGTGGGAATATAAAATGGTACAACCACCTTAGAACAATCTTTAGTGCTTTTATATGAAGTCACACATATACCTACCTAATAACCTAGGAATTGTCTGTTTTATCATGTTTAATGAAAATATATGTCCACAAAATGTTTTGTATAAGAATATGTATAGCAGCTTTGTTTGTATTAGCCAAAAGGTGAAACAATCCAAAAGTCCATTAATTGGAGAGATAAATTATAACATATTTGTATAAAAGTACACTACCCAAAAATAAAAAGTATGACTTGCTGAAACAAAGAACATTTATGAATCTTTAAAATATTATATTGTGAGACAGAAGCCAAATGTAAGAGAGCTTGCCTAATATATAATTCCATTTATATAAAGTTAAAGATCAGATGTAATGAATTTATGGTAATAAAACCAGAAAAGTTGCCTGTGGAGGGAAGGGATGGAAACTGAATGTAAGAGGAAAAATGAAATGTCCATATTGATGAAAATGTTTTATGCCTTCAACCGGGGTGTGGGCTCTACTTGTGACAGTGAACAGTTTGTCAACAATCATTGAATTATACAACAAAGACGTGCATTTCCTGGAAGTATATTTTACCTCAACTTTAAAAACTACTTTATAGCCACTTGAGTTTGAAAATAGAGACGGTTGAAGTTCTTTGATATTTCAGACTGAAGTTCTTTGACATTTCAAGTTGAATAGACTTTGAAATTCAATTATTATGTTGACTGTATTTTATTAGTATACTTCATTATTATGTTTTAAATGTTCACCAATTAAAGGAGAAGTCCATCTTAATAAGTGATACATTGCCCTACCACGTATGTGCTGATATATTTTTAGAATTATATAATTAGCAACGTTATTAAATATTACATTAACTTTTTAGCTGTGGGGAATTATTTAATTATACTTCATCTTCTTTACATATTAACCAAATTCTTCATTAGGCTATAATGAGTTATTAGGCAGAACCCTGAGGAATTTCCATGTTTGTAGAAACAGTAGTATAAAATGTTGACAATTGCCTAGCTTTAAGCTTATCTGTTATGTTGATACCATGAAAATGAAGTGAATGGAATTTCAAGAATATGATGATCAGAATATTTTGTATATCTATACATTATAGATATAGATCTATATCTATATATTAGAAGGTTAGAAAAGATGAGAATGGGTAGGAAACCATTACAGACGGTGAGAGAGAGAGAGATCATTAGTAAATTGATCCAGGATATGGGCTTCCTTGATAATTTTACCTTCAGAATTAAAGTTTATTAACAAGTTGGTTGTCACTTTAGAGGTGTGTTATTTTGTTTCAGAGTACAGTCTTGACCTGGAAGTTGCAACTATGAGATATCAGAGGAGTTTTGCTAGGTTTACAGTCAAGCAGTGAGATTTTTTCCAGTAGGATAAATACCAAATAATCACATAACTTCTAGTCATGTTTTTAGCAAATTAAAAAATAATTATTAATATATCGAGAAAAAATGGATAAATAAACCAATGGGTTACTAGCACTTTGATGGCAGGAAAGTTGTATTAAATACTTATTTTAGTATCATAACACAGAATACAATGTAATGCAGAGAGTAGCTATGAAAAACTATTTGTTGATTTAATTGGTTTATAAGTACTGATTCAGTGATCACTACATTTAGCAAAGGTACAGGTTGTTAGTGATAGAAAACTACATGGATGAAACTTCATGATCTAAAATCACCAGGCAGAGAGTTTTCAGTTTGAAGTCGCTACATCTAGGAATACTAAGGGAAGTAGCTGCAGGCCATCAACATCTCAGCTGCGTAGAACAGGAATGTCCCAAGAAGGAAACCCCTCCCCTTAAACCAGTGCTTCTCAAGCTTTGAGGAATAAAGTCATTTGCTGGGAATAATGGGAAAACACAAACACCGGTTCATTAGGCAGGGTGTGTGCCTGCAACCCTGCATTTTTCATGAGCCATCAGGGGAAGCCAATGATGATGGAACACAGTCCGTCATCTGAGTAGCAAGTCTTTCGTCTGTCTACGCGTGGGATAAGCAGGGGCTCAGGAAGAGGAAAGCAGAAGAACTATTTATTACACATAGCAGCATTTACCCAGCTCTGGGGGAGAGTATCAAGAGATTCACAACATTTCCAAAGGGCACTCTGCGATTTGACAAATGGTCCATCAGCGACACTCAGTCAATATTTATTGAGTGATTCTTGTATGCAGATCCTGACATTTAGTGCCCTGGGGAATAAAAGGAGGTAGAAGCCAAGGTCTCTGTCTTCAAGTTCCTACCAGTTCCAGAGAGATCCTATGAAAATAAAAAGTGCACAAGACCACAAATAAACATATTAACTTACCCTGAATAATGAATCATGAGTGAATTACAAATGCTGAGAGATCATCCAAGGAATTGAGGTGAGGCTTCTGGGTGACATTTGGGAAGGTTTACTTCAAGAGAGGCATGTATTAGGGGACAGGGTGACAAGCTTTGGAGGAGGGGGTGTCATGTGGAAGCCCAGAGATCGAAGCTAGAGATCCACCTAGAGAGGGGGGCGTAAGAGGCCTGGCTTGGCTGGATGGGGGGCATGGCAGGAGTTACTAGAAAGGGGAGTTATTGCAGAGACAGTGGCAACATTCTTGAAAGTAGGCAAGGAAAAATATGGGTTGGTTTCTGAACAGAAAAAGAAAATGACAGAATTTAAATGATAGTCATGGACGTTGTAGCTGCATAAATAGATGGGAATGGAAATTCTAAAAATAGGAAAGTCGCCTGAGAGACTGCTGCATTCGCTTGAGATTGATGACCATTAAGGTCTGGAACAGGACTTAGACCATAGAGGTTGAGAGAAACATTGCTAAACAGAAAAATGCCAAAATCCATCAGCCCCTCTGTAAAGTGGGGAATTATTCGAACAGTTCCTTCCACTCTTGTGGGTATCCTCCTCGAGACCCTTTTGGAAGTGTTAATTGCCCCTTTCTACTCTTTTGGGTGTTTTCCTCCATTCTTAGCACTGTCCCATCCTCAGAGTTTAAGCAGAGTGAGGAAATTCACACCTGTGGTAGAGTGGATGGTTCTGGATGGTGGTCCTTCACAGTGGCAGTTGTGCATCTGAAAACACCAAAAGAAAAAGACCGTGACGGTAAATCTCAGACAGGTTAGATGTTCTCAAGGCAAGTATGTAGGGTGACTTACAATTTCATCCTGTGCTTCAAGTCAAATACAGAGAGAAGTTGTTTCTCTGTCATTATCAATATATGCCTTAAATTGTGAGAGAGAGCATGAAAAGGCAGTTCTCAACATCAGAAAATGAGCATTTTGGTTGAGACTCCTTCACCAACTTGACTGTGTCAATTTTAGAAAAGATTTCATGATTGCGGTCTCTGTGTTGTTTTCTGTAACATGGCAAATGATTAACTTACTGCCTGTCATGTTTTGTCTGAGGGTCAAAGGAAGGGGAAGGTATGTGGGAGCTAACAGAGGAGGAGTCCATTCCAAAGTTACTAGTCTGAAAAATAAATCAATTGTGAGATAATTGACAGTAATCAGTGAGTTGCAAAAACGCTTTAGCATTTAAGGAAAAAATTAAGATATCCATCCTCATCTTGTTCAGTTTTGCCTTTGTTTTTATAACAAATATATATGTCATGGTTAAGAAATGAGGCAGGAAGTGGCTACATTAATGATCATAATGTACATGTGGGTGTTCACTGATTTTATTATTATTATCTCCCAGGAAGTTTTTTTTCTTCTTCTTTTTGAGACAAGGTCTCACTCTGTCACCCAGGCTGGCATGTAGTGGCACTATCATAGCTCCCTGCAGCCTCGCCCTCCTGGCCTTGAGCGATTCTCTCATCTCAGCCTCCCCTGTAGCTGAGACTACAGGTGTGCACCATGGCACCTGGCTAATTGTTCAACTTTTCATAGAGACGGGGTCTCCCTATTTGGCCCAGGCTGAGGAAGTGATTCTTGAAGGAGGAAAACATAGAGATTCGGTTAAACTTTGAGGTTGCCCAATTTAATTGACTGTCAAAACATTAGAAGTAAACAAAATAATTAGAAATCAGAAAAGAACAAGGAAGTGATGTGTCTGAAGGATAATAAGCTATTAGGTTGGCCCAAAAGCTATTGAGGTTTTTGCCATTACTCTCAATGGCAAAAACTGCAATTGCTTTTGCGCGAACCTATACAAAGGGTTTGATACGTTATTTTATTTTATGATTAGTATTTTTTTGATACTGAGTCTCATTCTGTCACCCAGGCTAGAGTGCAGTGGTGCGACCTCGGCTCACTGCAACTTCCACCTCCCAGGTTTACGCGATTCTCTTCCTTCAACCTCCTGAGTTGCTGGGATTACAGGTATTAATCATCATGCCCAGCTAATTTTTGTGCTTTTGTAGAGATGGGTTTTTGCCATGTTGACCAGGCTGGTCTTGAACTCCTGACTTCATGTGATCAACCCACCTAGGCCTCCCAAAGTGCTGAGATTGTAGGTGTGAGCCACCATGTCTGGCTTGTTAAGGTAATTTTAAAAATGTGCATACCCTTGTTGTAGAGATGACTTTTCAAATTATTCAACTAAAGAATGTATTATAAGCTACATATCAGCACTATGCTAGGATGCTGTGAGAAACAGAGAGGAATTTTAAAAATCCACGCTCAAAGAGCTTTTGAAAGATTTTCTTCACCAAATTTATTTTTTCACATTGTTTCAGGTTCTCCTATGAAATTCTACTATACTTAAATTCAGATACCTAAATTTATGTTCATTAATTAAGCAAGTTTATCGTACATGCTTTGGATATAATTATAGAATCTCTAAAAGCATTTTGGAGGTGGAAGTTTACATTTGGGGTAGGGGTTTACAAACACACCTAAATGCTCCTAAAATATAAGTAATAACCTAGAAGTATATGTTTGTCATACACTCCAACTTTCAAAGTTATAAAGTTTTCCATCACACTGATTTTATGAAATTAATTTCTCACCAAGTAGCGATAAATCATATTACAAATGATCATGGTTTTAGTGGAGTCTTTATAACTTGAAGGTGTTGCATTCCATTTGTCTATAATTGAAGAATATTTTTGACCATCTTTCCTGTGAGTTAAAATGACAGGTGTCATCTGTTGCTCTTAGGACCTGGCAATTTTGACACATCCATTCATTAGCGACAGTTTCCATCTCAAAAAGTAGCTGCCTGGGAGAGTATCCATTACTCAGGGCTCTGACATCTCCAGGTCCCATTATCGACCTCGATGTTGCAAAAACCCCATACTCACTATACTCAGCAGTTATTTCTGAAGGTCATTATCTTTAAAATGGAGAAGGTTGGGTGTTTTCGTCGAAGGTATCTATATATTATACATTTGAAGTTACAGCCAGTAGCTACACGTGACTTATTTCATCTTGTTTTCTGTTATTTCATTTCAGTTTGATTGATATGCACTCTTCCCTGATAAAGGAGTTTTGTGTAGGCAGCATTGATTCACTAGATGCAAAAGAGTTCTGATTATGTAGTTGAAATTATAAAAAGGCATGTGAGCCAAGGCAATTTAAATTCTAAAATAACTATAAGCAGCTAACACTTTCATTTAATAGACATATAATGGACCTTCAATGACATTCTCTAATTTCTTACATTAATATTAACCATGATCGGCCGGGCATGGTGGCTCATGCCTGTAATCCCAGCACTTTGGGAGGCCGAGGTGGGCGGATCACAAGGTCAGGAGATCGAGACCATCCTGGCTAACATGGTGAAACCCCGTCTCTACTGAAAATACAAAAAATTAGCCAGGCATGGTGGTGGGCAGCTGTAGTCCCAGCTACTTGGGAGGCTGAGGCAGGAGAATGGTGCAACCCCCCGGAGGCAGAGCTTGCAGTGAGCCAAGATAGTGCCACTGCACTCCAGCCTCGGAGACAGAGTGAAACTGTGTCTCAAAAAAAAAAAAAAAAAAAAATTAACCATGATCATTTTAACATCTATGATAAATACTAAATAAACAAGGTCATACACGTCTCATTAAGCAATTTTGGGTTTTCACTATTATTTTATTTTTTAGAGGACTTAAAGACTAAAAGAATTATTCAGTATCTCTCGTCATATAAGCTTTATTTAGCAAGTGAGTGAATATATTACTTTAATTTGGAGTATTAAAGTACTAGCATAAAAACCTGAATGGTAGCATTTCATAATCTGTATTCCTTTTCCTGTTAAAGTTTTGTCCCTTACTTAAAAAAAAAAAAAAAAAAAACACTAGCAATACTAGGAGACACAAGTTACATTATTCTCTGTATTAGTCTGTTGGGGCTGTCATAATAAATATAAACTGGGAAGCTTGAAAACAACAGTTCAGGAGGATGGGAAGTCCAAGACCAAGGCATATTTTGTGTCTGGTGAGGGCCCACTATCTTGCTCATACACAGTGCTTTCATGTTGGGTCCTCACATAGTGGAAAGGTCAAGGCAGCTCTCTGGGGCATTGCTCTCAAACAAAGGACTTAGTCCCCTCCCAAAGGCTGTACCACCTAATCCCCCCATGTTGGTGCTTAGGTTTAGCATATGAATTTTGGAGGGACAGAAACATTCAGAACATAGCATCCTCCTAATTAGGGAAGAGTGTAATACAGTGGAAATAACTTACAATTTGGGATCAGATTATCTGCATTTAAATTCTACAATACTGTCTAGGAAATATGTACCCATAGCCTAAGTCCTTTTCCTCCTCTGAGCCTGCATTTCTTCAGGTGTAAAATGGGCGAGATCATAATTTCTACCTCAGAATGTTAGTGTGAAGGTTGCATGAAATACATAAATGCATCTGTCCTGCGTATTGATTTTGCAGTCTCTTATGCACAGATTCAGAAATGGAATGACTGCGTGGATGTGAAAGTGCTTTCTAATCTCTGAATGGCTACTTAGACTCATAACTGTGTCTGTAGATGTAGAGGTACTTACATTTCTGTCTGCATTTATCTACTTTAGAGGGCTCAAGTAAAATGTACGTGAACTAAATCTTTACAATCCTATTAACACCTTTGGTATGATTTAATGCAATAAATTAATTGATGGATGGATGAATGGATGGATGGATGGATGAATGAGTAAATATCTGGGGTGAGATGAAGGAAACTATTGATCCTGAAGTTCTTAAGTAGGAAAGAATTCCCCAGTTCTATTTTGATTTCTGCCTCTGATCTCAGCTGGTTCTTCTCTTGCATACCCCCAGAAGCCTCACTTGGGTGTTCCGTGACCAGTGAAGGCTGCTGTGGGCACAGGGAGGCATGGGCTGCACACCTCAGTGTACCTAAAGCCCATCCCTTAATATATTATGCATTTTACTAAAACACTATAAAACAGTTCCTTAAGAAAGAAAATTGATGTTTAGCTCCATCTTGTTTAAATGCAGGTCTATGTATGTTAAATCCTGTGATCCAACTATCTGTAATTTGTAATTATGTGGTATCACATGAATCCCTTGTTTTACAAATGATTTCATCTCCAAGTCCTGAGAATATTTTAAAGAAAATTTTAGAACTAAGTGTTGCAAGGCTTCCCAAAGAACAGTCACTGGATGGAGAGGCTTTTTGAGCCAGTGTGTGAGGTTAAGACTCTAGCCAAAGACACCTCTCTTTTACTCTCGGTCTAAAACTCACAGCTCCCAATTATTCAAGAGCATTAGGAGCCCATGCAAGGACTTCTGCCCATTTCCTTCCCCTCACAACTACAGAGATTTAATCTGGCAAAATAGAGTGACACTATCTCATACTTATACTATTTTGTGCTAGAATTTTTCTTACTTTGGATGATTTGATTTCTTATTCTGGCACATTTAAAGTACTAAAAAGTGCCAGTTCCTAGCTTGTATTATAACGCTTCTTAACTTCCCCATACAGGGTCTATGTTTTTCTTACAAATGTAATGTAAATTTCTAGTTGTGTGAAAACTTACAATAATTTGTAAACAATACTAAATTATATTACCAAGCTGCCTTATTTCTCCTTGGAATAAAAATACTTATACAGAATTAACTGTTGTAGCAACTACATCTTTAATTAAGGTACCTGGAAAATCTGTATCTTCTTACCTATTCATGGGTATGAATATTTTCTTAATTGCTGTTAAGTTCTTCTGATAAGCTGTCATTTTTCTTGATTAATCACTACTTTGTTTTTCACATGAATTATTGTATATCATTTAGAAAATTAATTGAAATTCATGAATTGCCCACAAAACAGGAGAATTCTGGTTATCTGCTTACTTAATTGATTTTGAAAGCAAAATGGCATCAACATTGAACTGTTTTCTCTATAGCTTTCCAATTTAAATATCCATGAAACCTTATTTATTTTCTAAAATGGATTATGGTTTTTCACAACTCACAAGTTTTTTCAAATTCTTTTTTTGTTGTTGTTTTTCATTTTCCTCAACATAGGAATACAAAATTCTGGACTGTTTTTCCTTTCTAGAAAGTGAAAGCTACCTGATTACATGTTCAGAATATGTTTTGACTACCTTTCCTCTTGAGCTATGTTGTTATAATAAAGCATGGTTTAAGCCTCTGTAAACACACTCTAAACTCAGAATAAATATGACAATTCACACATAGAAGTTACTTAAGTTAGACTTCAGATCCTGACCCTCAACTTCCATGCCCTCATCTAATCTAGATGATGAGGATTGAATGCTGGTGTCCTCCGAAATTCCTGGGTTGAAATCCTCATCCTAAAGGTGCTAGTATTAGGAGGTGGGGCTTTTAGGTCAGGAGGGTGTGGCCCTCATAATGTGATTAGTGCCTTTATAACAAGAGCCAGTAGAGATTCTGTTTCCTCCTTCTCTCTCTACCACCTGAGGACGCAAGGGGAAGATAGCCCTCTGTGAGCTTGAAAGAAAGTTCTCATCAGAGCCTTGATCATGGGCTTCCACCCTCTAGACAGTGAGAAATACATGGCTTTTGTTTAAGCCACAAAGTCTGTAGTATTTTGTCATAGCATCTAGAGTGAACTAAGATGCTAGATTTAAGCAACTGCTTTGCTGAGAGAGCCCAACAGCGGTTTTCCTGTCCATCCAAGGCTGTTGTAAAGTCCTCAGTCTGCATGGTTACTCGGGGGCTGTGATATTCTTGGCTCTCACCCACTCCTAGCTTGTCTGACACTATCTGTCACCATTCCTCCTGCTTCCCCTTATTTATGGCTTTACAGATGCTTCCTCTCATACCTTTGTGGTCCCCCAAACTCTTGCTAGATCTCTTCTTCTCACTCTAGTATCTCCCTAAATGAGGTCACCCAAGCCCGTGGCCTCAGTGACCCTCCATCCAACAGACAGAGGATTTTTGTCTCCACCCTCAGGTCTCTTCTAACCTCCATGCCCATGTATCCACTCTTGCCTTGACATCTCCCGACAATGTCTTAGAGACACCTTGACCCCAACGTGCCCAAGATAACAGGGGAGATCTCATGTCCCAATCTGGCCCCAAACCAGGTGCTCCTCTGTGTCCTGTTTTGCTAACCAGCCTCACCTCTATTTGATTCACAAACTACGCACCTCACACCCAGTCTTTCAATGAGGCCTGCTCATTCTCACCTCCCAAACATCACTTCTTCCATCCTTCTAATTTTCTTCGCCTCAATGCCCACCAGCCCAGCCCAAGTACTCAGGTCTCCTGGGGAAAACTGCAGAGCTGCGAACTCAATTGTCTGCCTTCCATTTCCTCCGCTCCAAGAATAGTGCACAGAGAAATCTTGTTAATGTTTAGACACAAACATGACATAATCCTCTTTAATTGCTCTACTTCTGAAAGCCCTCAGGAATAAGGAAGCAGCTCTTCAACATAGCTCTTCCACAGCCTGGACCTACCTACTCTTCCGGGTTCCTGGGGCACCATAGGCTTCCTAGCTCCTGTCTCCCCACACCCTGGGCCTCTCACTTCTTGGTAGCACGTGGCTCCTCCATGCGCACATCCCACACTCACCCTCAGAGCGGTGCCAACTCTTCTTTCAATAAACACTCGACGGTAACTTGCTTCTAACATCTTATGAATGAGATCAAATGATCCAATTAAGTGTTCTTAGCACCACTTACCTCTCCCTTCAAGCCCTGATTGTGTTTGTGGAAGTACACCTAGGTCTTTGACTGCCGTTAATGTATTTTCCAACACTAGAGTACAAGCCTCAGGAGGGCATGGCCCATTGTGATCTTGGCACTGCTGTGTCCCAACTGCTTAGCCTGACCTCTCACCAGAACAGACCCTTGATGGCCAGGTGTGGAATGAAAAAAGAAATGGTTCCACTGCTGACTGAGTCCTTGCCCTGGGCATTTATTTTCCGCAGCCTGAAGTTTCATCATTTATTTTATAAATGGTTCTGTCATGCTTGCTTTGAAACAGACACTCTTCTGAGCATTTCACAAACTGTGATGGATTGATTCTTCGTAACAACTCTTTGATTCAGTACTCATCATCTCCATCATGCAGACAGGCACTAAGGCCAAGAGAAATTAAAGAACTTACCCAACATCACAGAGGTGGGACCAGGATTCAAATTCAGTGAAACTTGACCCAAAGTCCACTATGCTATTGAGGGGTGAGATGGGCAGTTTCTCTGTCTCTATTACCTCCCTCTATTTATAACTGCTTAGCTAGAGAATCTGACATGAGAGACATTTTACTATAATGATAAAATTAAACTCTACAGCAGTATTTTTTAGCTCAACAGTAAACTTGTTTTGACCACAAAAATGATGTTTGTAAAGTACAATTTTAAGCAAATGTTAACATCAGTATTGTGATGATTTCATTGGATGAGTTGAAAATCAGCGGAAATGGTGCAAGCAATTGTGATATGCAACATGATGTAAATATGAGTGGAATTGCTAATTGTATCTTATTTTACTTAGTCATGCATTGGTGTCTACCACCATTTGTTTATAGAATAATAGCATATTTCCAGGAATATTTGAAAATTTGCTGACAATATCCCTTATTTCCAAACCTAAACAGATTTCTATTTATTGATTTATTCATTTTTCTGTTATTTGCTAAAGCATATATTGAAGCATCTCAATAAATTAGAAATGTAAATATTCATTTTATGACCATCAGGGACCAATTGATGTATTAGAAATTGAGGATTCTACCATGTCCAAAAATAAGTGCTCATCCCTAGAAGTTCACATTAAAATCAAGAGCTTATATATCTCTTTAAGAAACTGAAAGGCCAAACAGCATAATACTAACAGCAGTTATTTCTGGGCTGAAGAATCGTGTGATTTCTCATTGTTTTCTCCATTTTTTCAATAGAACAACTTTTAATTTTAGAAGTGAGATATTAGAAAGTATGTATTTAATATTATTTATCTGAGAAATTTAGTAATCTAGCAAGGTCCTGTGTTGGACATTTATTTATACATCCTTTTAAAAAATAATTTGTTATTTATTGGGTACCCACCCCTTTTCCAGGGTGTGACACTTACATGTCTACTATATGTATGCATGAGAGAGAGAAAGAGGAAAAAGAATGCGTAATTATTATTGTCAAAACACACTAATGTTTTCCGAAGCATTTTAAATGAATTTACTATTTCAATCTTCACAGCAGTGCTATTAGGCATGTTGTATGATTATAAACATTTTGCAAATAAGGAAGGTCAGGCACCAGAAGAGGAAGTAACTTGCCCAAGGGCAGGTAATAGGTAAATCGCAGAGCTGGGGTGTTCTAACTGTGCAGTCCAGCACCAGCCTGCACCACAACCATGGCCAAGTCTAGCTCATGTGCTCCTGAGGTGAAAATAGTCATCCATCAATATTAATTGGTAAGTGGGAAAATGCTGTCCTACAATATGGAAGCCTCAGTGTCTCCTATGCGACTTTCTTTTCCCCTTATATGCAAAGGGGGATCTGAATAGCAGGAGTAAGAATGAGACCTTTCAGGAGCGAAGGGGAGGGGAGCCTCCGTTTGACTGCTGAACCAGCAGCAGGGTGCTTCAACCATGTTTTATGAACATGCACAAGAACCAGCTGCATCCAGGGCTTCCTCCCAGGACTTTGCTACTGTGTCCAACTCTCTCACCTGTGCCAGGTGGTGCTGCCTCCTGTGTCCACCTTAGGGGCAGCACCCTCAGCACAGGATTCAGGTCCTGTCCCCTCCTCAGCACTGCAGGGCCACCCCACAGCCCGCCACTGCTTCTGTGCTCCTGACCTGCCATCAGCATAGGGCCACCCAGAGCCTCCTGACTGTGCCAGCCATGGGTCACCCCAGGTGCAGGTGACTGCTTCCTGGTGCTTTGCTCACAGAGTTGCACGGACTTGAAAAACCTGCCATCTGCCCTGTATTTCCCATCCATCCCAGTATGTCTAATGGTGAGTTTTGCAAAAAACGAGTTTTTTTGGGAGCACCTACGCAGTATCAGCCTGACCATGCACTGCTATCCAGGAACAAGAAAGAATGATGATTGAACAAATAGAACAGGTGGAAAGATGTTGAGACTTAAGTTGTCAAAAATAATCTCCTTGTGGATAAATACCGAGAAGGGAGGATGGTGGAGGCTGGGGGTTAGGGGATGGGGAGATGGGGACTTGCTTTCAACAGTAGGAAGTGTCAGTACAGAAGATGAACGCGTGCTTGCGATGTGCTATAGGACATTGTGCTTAATTGTGCTTATAGCTAACAATCCTGTACCTACAATTTGGTTTAGAGGCTAGATCTCCTGCCATGTATTTTTAACCACAGTTTTATTTATTTATTTATTTATTTATTGGTAATGGCTCACGGTATAGTATTCCCAGGCGAGCTAGGGCAAGAAAGTCGCTCCATAAGTGTTGATGCTAGAAAAACCTCTTATAAAATCATTTGTTATATTTATTTCCTAAAGTTTATTTCGATCTCTATTCATACTGTTCTTATAATTCAGTATCACCAACACCCCGCTCCTTGAACCTAGCCAAAAACTATTAGCTTGTTCTTAAACATTGTTGACTCTGAGAATATATAGCATTTTTTTATTATACTTTAAGTTCTAGGGTACATGTGCACAACGTGCAGGTTTGTTACATAGGATTACATGTGCCATGTTTGTTTGCTGCGCCCATCAACTCATCATTTACATTAGGTATTTCTCCTCATGCTATCCCTCCCACAGCCTCCTTTTTAAAAAGCACTTGATTTTATTAGATTATCTATACATGTTATGCGTCATTACTGCTGTCCTAAATTCAGGGTTGTTGAACAGCCTGTTTAAAGGCTATTTTTCAGTTTATCGTGATTATTCAAGTTACAGATTGACTTGCCGGAGTTCCCTTTTTGAACATTTTCCTATAGGGCCACAGTATCATACAAGCATGGTTGGCGTGGAAATAGATAAGCAAGTCAATGAGTATCATTAAGCAAAGCAAGCACAAAACTAACATCCTGGTGACTGACATAGATTCTGTCCTACGCCGCACCGTGAATTTGCTTTTCATGTGACGTGAACTTCTTTGACTTCATTTTTTTTCTCTTTTAAATGAGAAAAAAAGAAATTATATGACCCCTACATTCTTCATGGCTCTCAAATTTTGTTCTTTGTTTTATCAAACTCTCCTTCCAAGTATTAAGTGGACAGAAAAATAATAGAGAGATACTCTTAAATTATCCCTTAAAAATCAAAATGTCTTTCAGTATCATCACCCCTTCTCTTACCACATACTCCTTTTTTAATGGAGTTGGCATGTGAGATTATAGTTCTTATTAAATGGGTCTACCGAAATTAGAAAATGAATTTAAGTGAAAAAAAATAGCAGGAAAATGCCATTGAACAAATGAATCTAGGAAGTATAGAGAGCAAAATCATGAAAAGTCATAACTTTTTAAAAAGGAAACATTTATTTAGCATTTGTAAACCCTCTTTTGTCTCTATCAGATTGTCAGGGGCAATATTGGCCCCCTCACATGGGGACACCCTAGAACCTCCATAGCCTGGAGTCCAGGATGGAAACCCAGGCATCTGCCATTCACATCACAGGGATAATCATCAACTATAGGGTTTCTTGACGGTATGTGAGGCTGTGGGACAGAGTAGACTGATAATTGGAGTGTTCTTTTCATAAGTGAGTAGCAGTGTGTAAGCAGATAGACCATATATCCATGTCCATAATCGCACACCCTAACTCGGGGGCACCACGTGGTGCAACTAGAAGCAGCTCCCTTCACCCCGTATTCTCTGAGAGGAAACCCCCCAGACTGTGCTGCTCCCAGTCCACCTGGCCTCACAGCACAAGCTTGCATTAACTCTATAAAATGCGCTTGACCTGACCCTAGACTCCATGTTCAATGAGTAAAGAATGAAAAGAACAAAGACATGTATGAATATTGTATATTCATACCATATTCTCTCGGCATGTACTCTGTGGTAGTGCACATTCTGATTCACAAAATTAAACAGGTGCAATTTTTTAAATTTTGCTCCAATTATCACCTTGTACTGTGAGTTAAATAATCACCAATCTTTGTCTTGTTTGGCCAACCTTGATCATGAACTCCAAAGCTGAAGCTGTTTTTGGCTTCTTGAAACAGTTTGCCGTGCCATGATCATAACAGGCTTTTAACTATTTGCTGCTTTACTTTGCTTAGATTTCAATTTCCCCTACGAAATACTTTATTCCAAGCAGTCACACAAAATGTTACAGATATTTTCAGAGCATGAAGACAAATATCTTTAGAGCCTTATTTTTACATTTAGAAAGCCATGGTCTTATCTAAATTCTCCAGCGTTACCTAAACCCCTTCCACACTCTGCAAATCTCAAAATATCCAATAAAGAGAGAAAATTATTGAGGAAATTGTTCTGTGGCAAAACACTGGGGCCAGCTGATTGAATTACTTTCTTTTAGATGGATCTGTCTATAAGAATGTCACCCAGGAGATTAAATGGGCTTTATGTGAAAAGCGTCTGTGCATTCCTCACCAGGCTGCGCTCTTTCTGCCGACAACTGAAGCGGTTTGCACAGGTGAGGGGCTTGCTTACAACCCCAGGAGCTGGGAGCAGGCCCAGTTTGGTGACAGTTGTAGTGAATTATTAGATGCACTTTAGTATTTGTGAATTTGAAAATAGTAGTTTGTTGATGCTCATTACCCATCCAATTCAATATTACCACAAAAATTGACTTGATGGAATGGTTACTGATACTGGCTTCAGGATGTAATTTTGAGCCATTAAAGTTGTGAAATCCTCTCTTCCTAGTGAGTCAGCAGTGTTGATAATGTGTGCTGAAGAGGAGATAATTAAGGACCAGGCCGCCTCTTGATTGTTTGCAATGCTTCCAAATTCTATTCTAACGAACAACTGTTATTTCAGTTGACTCATTTGCGGAGTACGAACTAATTGCTCAGCCTCTTCTGTAGTATTTCTGAGCATGGAAGAACCAGACAATGCTGATTTGATTAATGCCAGTGTACTTACAGAGGGAGATAAAGGATGCTTTTAACTTTTAACCTGTCATATTGGATTTGTGCATACTGTGTTTCACCCTGATGGCACAGGTTTATATCAGCGCAAGCCTTCTAATGCAACACCGACTGGTACAGTAAAACGATTTTAAAGAATTTTAAAGAATGTTTCTCACAAAAGTAGAAGTAGAGTGTGAATACCAGGAACATGTTTGTATTTAGGAAAAGGAGCTTGGAAGTTCACCTTCTTTTGGTTGATTTAAGATTTCTTAGTTTTCAGCAATTTAAAGGTTAAGACAAGCAGTGGATCTGGGAGACAGGCCATGAGAGAAAAAAATAAATGAAACTAAATTTTCAAAATATTCAAGAACACCTTAAACAACTATTTTTCCTGTCCCTATTAAATATGTCTCAGCTCAATATTTCTGGATGTTAATCTTCTGGAAGGAGCATGAGGACCTCGGATCTCTTTCAAATAACTTAAATATAATTTTATGTTCTGCAGATATAAAATATGCGCTAGATAGTGTTGTATCTGGTTTTCTATATTTTAAATGTCATATCATTGCATAAATGTAACCTAAAATATTAACGCTGTCATTATCCATATTTTATTAAAATACCAGGTTATTCACCAGCATAATTGCTTTGGGATATTTGAGCATAATTCACTGCTAATTTGCATGGCTCATTTAGCAGAGTAATTTTGCATCACATATTTGATGAAATCAGTGAATACTATAAAAGGATTGTTTTAAGATGTCTAAAATTTTAAAATGACAACTTAAATGATCTTTCTTGATGCTCCTACGTAGTGCTCATCCATTACAGGGTTTCTGAAGCCCCTTCTTCATCTTGGGTCATTACAATTTGTAGCTACACCACTACTTTAAAATTATGAAATGTCTAAAAATCAATAGAAAAGTTCAAGCCTAGTTTCATAAAAGCTCAAGCAAATAGATAATACCCTTGCTAGTCCTCACCTTCTGGAAGGCATACAGTGAGTTCTGTCTCATTCACCCTCTCAAATACTGCACATACACACACACACACACACACACACACACACACACACACAAGCATGCACGCATGCTGAAAATATTTTATTTATCTGAAAAGTAGACATTAGGAGTCTTTTAACCCACATTCCATTTAGAGGAGAACAGGAATGGTAATTTGTTATGAAAATGTTGATCATGCAAATATTCTGGTGTCTCTGAGCTCACCTGAGCCTAGAAAAAGTGCTGCAAATGAAAAGAACACAAGCCAAGGCTGATTGTCCTCCCAGAAACAGCATTTTTGAGAGATTGTTGTTGATCCGGGAACTCCTGTCCTACTTTTTGTCCAAATGCCTGCAAGCAGCATGTTTTCTCAACTGGGTATTCAATGAGAAATAATAAACTTGTACAGCAGTCAGGAGAAATGTGTTCAGAGCATGAAACAAGGCTCCATGGTACCCAAACACAAGCAATTATTTGTAACCTGATTTCCAAAGACCCTGCAGAAAGGAAGTGGTGCCCAGAAGATGATCTTTGGCCAGCTCTGAAACTGCAGGAAGCTCTGGTCCAGAAACAACCTGGAGAAAGGTTGGAGGCAGGAAGGAGAGGTGCAGAACAGAGACAGGAGAGGGCACTGATGCTCTTTTCTGCTAGAGAATCTCAGAAAATAAACCCCAGGCAAGAGCGTGCACAGGCACATGGGCAGCATTCCTGCAGAAGGTAGGGATGGGGGCAATGGGACGACCGTAAGACAGGAACCCTCGTAAGGCGAGGGCACCTTGGGATGGCTGGAAGTGGAAAGAGATCATTTAAGCGTTGAATCTTTTTATTTATTTTTCTCTGCCCCCAATCTTCTGACAGAAATGATTCCAGACAGCTGATGATCACACAGGTTTCCCTAATTGGGGAAGATGTAACAGGAGAAAGATACCCTTTTAAATGGTTAACTACTGACAGGCAAATAAAATGTGATAGCAAATGTCAGAGCAGAAAATAGTCAGTTCCACATACCTCTAAAGGACAAACGGCCAGGATCCCATCCCTGCCCCCTGCTGATGCCTCTAATCTATCCTGACACATTTTTCCACTGACTCCAAACTGAGTCTCAAAGTCTTTCTCAAGATAATGCTCTGGGCCAGCAGCTCTCAAACTCCAGTTTCCCCTGGAGGGACCTGGACAGCCTGTTAAGCACAGACAGCCAGACAGCCAGAGTTTCTTAGGCTGCAGGTCTGGAGTGGGAACTGAGACCCTGCACTTGAAGGAGGCTGCAGGTCTGGAGTGGGAACTGAGACTCTGCACTTGAAGGAGGCTGCAGGTCTGGAGTGGGAACTGAGACTCTGCACTTCAAGGAGGCTGCAGGTCTGGAGTGGGAACTGAGACTCTGCACTTCAAGGAGGCTGCAGGTCTGGCGTGGGAACTGAGACTCTGCACTTCAAGGAGGCTCCTTGGAGGAGCTGTTGTTGCTGGTTGGGGTGGTGGTGGGGGAGGCATCTCATTCTGAGAATGCTTCCCTATGGCATCTTGTCTCCTGTGGACTAGAGGGAGCCTGGAGGATAAAGCCCTCCTTCCTGTAGGATTTTATGGTGCTCAGAGCATCCTCAGCCCATCATCCCTTAGAGTAGCAGGACACCAGGATGATCATTGCTCCCTTTGAAGCCTGCCTGAGGCCTGACAGGATGCCCCAGGTGCAAGAGCGGTGGAGGGGGCCATGCAAGTGTCCTGCAGCAGTTAGCTCATCTGGAGGCACTGCTTTCTGGAGCACTGTGTGAGTAGGATTATCAGTCATTTGTCCAACAAATATTTATTGACTGTGGACTGTGCACCAAGCAGAAATCAAGCAGACAAACCCCTGCCCTTAAGGAGCTCATATTCTATGGGAGAAGGCACATTTTCAACATAATATAACAAGTAATAGACACACATACATATATATATGATGTGTGTGTGTGTAGGTATAGATAGCTAATATAGACAGATGATAGGTAGTAGGTAGCATGATAGATATAGACAGATATAGACAGATTTCCATTGTCTTTAAATCCTCCAGCATTTAAGGTCATATGTGGGGGGTCATGCCTGTAATCCCAGAATTTTGGGAGGCCCAGGTAGGAGAATCACTTGAGATCAAGAGTTGAGACCAGACTGGGCAACATGGTGAGACCCCATCTGTACAAAAAATACAAAGCTATATTTATATCTATCAGCTATCTTCTGTCTATATCTGTCATTCTATGTATGATCTGTCATCTGTCTATATATATAAATATATATATATATTTATCTATCTCATCTATGTGTCTCTATCACTGTTCATCTATCATCTCTGTATCTTTTTTCTGCCTATCTTTATCTGTCATCTACCTTATGTATCTATCATCTCTCCAGGTGGCCATCTGTATGAAATCAGGTAATGGCAAGTGCCTTGGTGGGAAGGAGGGAAAGAAGGAGGTGGTGATGGCTGGATGTGGAGTCTACAACGTCAATGAGATTTAACAAAAGTCCCGTAGGAAGAAAGTGAGCCACCTTTGAGAATATCTGGCATTCTATGCAGAGGGCACAGCAAGTTCGAAGGCCCTGGGGTGTTTAAGAGAGAGCAGGAAATGTGTGTGTGGCCACAGCTAGGTGTGTGAGTAGAATGTGGCCAGACAGGAGATTAGAGAAGGACAGGAGTGAGAAGGTGTCAGCCCTTGCAGCGCCTCTTTAGAGTCTGGCTTTACTCTCAGTGAGACAGGTGACCCCTGGAGAGTGTCGCTTCAAGGTGCAATGTGATCTAATTTGGGTTGTATGTGACCCCTCTGGACAGTGTTCTGAGAATAGAATGGAGCAGGGAGGATAGAAGCAGGGAGGCTGTGACCTCCATCCGGATGAGCACAGGACACCCTCAGGTGCTGAGATGGTCAGACATGGATCTGTTCTGAAAGTAGGATCCGTATGATGTGCAGATGAGCAGAGTGTGTGCAGGTAAGAAGAAGGAAGGAAGGATGGGGGGGGGATGGGGAAAGAGTAGATTTGTATGGACAAAGTAGGTGTATGGGTTCTGAGGTGGCTCCAGCACATGGAATAGAGAGTCAAGGGGACATTTGGATCAGGGTCTGAAGCTCTGAGGAGGAACCTTGGCCTGATGACATCAACTTGGCATCATCAGCGTATAGGTGGCATTCAAATCCATGAGACTGGAGGAGCTCATTGAGAAGCCACATGTGGCGCAAGGGAGAGAGGTCTCAGGACCCATCCTAGGTCAGTAACAACCCTGCGCACTGGCAGAAAGCAGTGGACCCTATGATGACATCAGCACCCAGCAATGTTTCGTGGACCTTTTGTAGATCAAGGCAATAAAACAAGTTTATAGTTCATATCATTTGAACTGTGTGTTTGCGTGCATCATTTAGGAACTAGAACTTATTTCAGTGACTGTGTTGGGCTCTCTCCCCGAGAATTTATGACTTTTACTGAACATGAGCACTTGAGTCCCAACAATTTATGAACTTTACTGACATGAGCACATGAGTCCACACTGGAGATCATTTGAAGTTGCGCTCTTGTAAAAGTTCTCCCTGCTTTTAATATTAGGATCCTATTGGAAATATTATTCATAACTTCACCCCGTGTCCTTTTCATGAGTATCATTGATAAATGATTGTTTTTGCCCCCTCCCAAAAGTACTTGTTTTTAATTGGTGTGTAATTTGAGTCAGGTACCTGGGCCTGTTACCTGCTATGCTATGTCTGCTAGATGGTTCAGAGGTGAATGCGTAGGATACCTTGCATTCATAACTTCACTCCTGGATTCATCTTCTGCTCACTTATTTTTCACTGTCTTTAAATCTTCCAATGTTTAACATACAATTCATTTCTAACTTGTTTTGCAAAGTTTTATCTAAACCTTTCAAAATTCTTTTTTGGACTTAAGTTCGGTGTAAATAAAGAAATGCAGTAGTTCCTCCTTATCTGCAGTTTCAGTTACCTATGGTCAACAGCAGTCTAAAAACATTAAATAGAAAATTCCAGAAACAAACAATTCGTAAGTGTTAAATTGTATGCCATTCTGAGTAACATGATGAAATCTCCTGTATCCTGCTTGGTGCTGCCAGGAGTGGGAATCGCCCGTGTGTCCAGTGCATTTCTGTGTATACGCTACATGTTTCCCCTCTCGTTGGTCAGTCAGTAGCCCTCTTGGTTACCATATTGAAAAGACATTGTGTACATATGGGCTCAGCACTCTCTGTGGTTTCAGGCATCCGCTGGTAGTCTTGGAATGTATCCCTTGAGAATGACGGGGCAGCACACTCATGTCTTAAAAACGGACACTGTGTCATCCATATTGTACTCATTAGAATAGTAAATAGAAATCCTTTCACCAAAATTTGAGAGCAGAAATCGTGTTGTTAATCCTTTGCACTTAGCATTAGTCAAACTGATTTTTTCAGTGGTCTCCAGCTAGGTTGTCCACAGTTCAACAAAGATAGTGAGAATTTGAAACAGGTTCACAACCGAAGATTAACAGAGAAAAGCAGGAAGAGATGACGTTCTGTCCGCTAAGGAGGGGAATGAAAGATTAATACCAATTCATGCATTCAGCATCTTTCTGTTTATTTATTTAACCTTCCCTCTGTCCTATGAGCCAGGCAACAAAGCACACATTAGGCAGCATGGAGATATCATGGTGGAAAGCAGGCTGACAGCATCTTTGAAAAACTTGTGTTTTGCATCCTGGGGAGATGACAGACATCCAAACAACCGCCATATGATAACACCTCAGGCACTGTGTACTCTACTGAAACCCAGATGCTGTGGGAACACATTGGAATTCAATTCTGATTGCAGAAATCTGTAAGAATTTACAGAGCAAGTGGCATTTGAGCCAAAACTTGTTGGATAAGAGAAAATTATAAGGTTGAAGGGTCAGGCGGTGCAGGTCACAAAAGGCTTTAGATAACACTTTATGCAGCGTAAATTTATGCTCAAACCTAAGAGGGAATGGGCTGCGGACATATTTAGACAAGAAGCTGCATGACTCAGCCTGTATTTTAGGAAAATAGCAAAAGCACATGAGTGAAAGATAGGTAGGATAGAGCAGCAACTGTGTAAGTAAAAGAATTAAGAGCAAATAGATGCAGGGTTAATCCAGGTACAGGCTCCTGTTAGCTGTGTAATGTCACGCAAGTTACTCAACCTCACAGGTCCCCAGTTTGTTCATTGGTTTGCATTTTCCTGAGCTACATAGTAATGATCATAATAAATACAATGTGAGGGAAAGTGAATGAAAACGACTTGTTGAAGCATGTAGATGGGCCTGCCACCTGAATGATATTTATTCTGGATATTTATTCTCGGTTAGTGTTACCGCACATCAGGCTTGCCCTCCTCATCATCAATTTGAAGGTGGGAACTCAATTAAGATGCTGTTGCCGTAAGTCAGCAAATAGAGAATAAGGCCAAAATTGAATAAAACTGCCAAATAATTTACACTGCACTTACTTCGTCTTCACTAAATACCTATTATAGGCCAGGTGTGGTGGCTCATGTCTGTAATTTCAGCACTTTGGGAGGCCAAGGTGGGAGGATTGCTTGAGCCTAGGAGTTCAAGACTAGCCTGGGAAACATGGTGAGACCCAGTCTCTACAAAAATACAATAATTAGCCAGGCGTAGTGGTGCATGACTGAAGTCCCAGCTACTCTGGAGGCTGAGGTGGGAGAACTCCTTGCACCCTCACTGTAGTCGAGGCTACAGTGAGCCGAGAGTGCACCACTGCACTCCTGCCTGGGTGACAGGGCAAGACCCCATCCTACCAGCTCTCCCCAAACCTATTATATCCCCAAATTATGCGTGAGGAGTCTGAAACACAAGCTAGTTGGGCACTTTGGTGACAGATTATTTGAGTATATGCCATAGTCTAAATGTTGGTGTCCCCCTAGAGTTCATGTTGAAATCCTAATGCTATTAGAAGGTGGAGCCTCCATGAAGAGATGAGGTTGTGAGGACAGAGCCCTCGTGAGTGTGATTAGTGTCCTTATAGAAGAGGCCCCAGAGAGCTCCCTTCTTCCCTTCTGTCATGGGAAGGTACAGGGAGGAGGTGCTGCCTCTGAATCAGGAATCCAGTCCTTCCCAGAAGTGGGATCCACTGGCACCTTGATAGTGAACCTCCAGCCCCTAGAACTGTGAGCCATAAACATGTCTTTTATCAGCCCTCATCTGTGATATTTTTAGTGTCACCCTGAATGCACTAAGGATGTGGTGCAGAGGAGGGGGTTGAGAGGTGCTGTAAGATGCCTTAAACACAGACTTCCAGTTGGGGGTCATGGTGCTTTATAGACCAGGCATTCGTTCAATATTTGCTGAATGAAGGTGTGCTTGATATGTGTGTGTGTATATATATGTGTGTGTGTGTGTATATATGTATATATGTGTGTATACGTATATATATAAATATATGTATATATGTATATATAAATGTATGTATATGTGTATATGTATATATGTGTATATATACATATATGTGTATATGTATATATTTGTATATATACATATATGTGTATATGTATAGATGCACGTATGCGTATATGTATATATGCACGTATGCGTATATGTATAGATGCACGTATGCGTGTATGTATAGATGCGCGTATGCGTGTATGTATAGATGCGCGTATGCGTGTATGTATAGATGCGCGTATGCGTGTATGTATAGATGCGCGTATGCGTGTATGTATATATGCGCGTATGCATGTATGTATATATGCGCGTATGCGTGTATGTATATATGCACGTATGCGTATATGTATATATGTATGTATGTGTATATATGTATGTGTCTGTATATAAATATGTGTGTGTATTATATATATATGTGTGTCTGTGTGTGTGTGTGTGTGTGTATATATATATATATATATATATGTTGTCCTTTCTGAGTATTCAAGGAGAAAAGGAGGTGTTCATTTACAGTTTAGAGCACTGACACAAAATCACCCTAATATCAACCGCCTGGATTGGTAGCCTAATGGCAGACTCAGATGCTCGCACTAGAAGCTCCTCTTTATCCATTTCAAAGGAGGGTATGGATTCTCACCAGCCCAGAATTGGATAAATGCTGTAATTGTTGAATGCCAGTAGACATTACACGGCTTGTTCAGTTGCCTCTGGGCTATTTTTATTCTGCTCTTATCTGGGTCAGATCAAGGCTGTGGCAGATTCAAAAGTGGGCAAAGCAAGGATAAGGAGTGAGAATGTATTGAACATATCATTCTGCCTCATAGTAAAGGGTTCCGAGAGTTCTTTCCTGCAATGGAGAGAGCATGATGCTGTCATTTGAACACACACAGTCAATGCCACTGAATCTTGTGTTTTGTTTGCTTTTGCCTCGAGGTCTTTAGGGGCCTCTCCATTCTCTTCCTCCTGTGTTGTGCTGTCTGGGGGTGATTCAGGACTGGCTTCGGTCACCTCACTCCAACTTGATGCTGCCTGACTCCCTGCCCCTGAGGCTCTCCAGGTGTCTGGGGGCTGTGTTTCTGCAATGGTGATGCTGTCCAGTCACCCAAATGAGCAGAAGCTCTGAACTGTTGTGTGTTTGAGAGCTTGAGAATTGGCCTGGCCCTGCTTGCCCCCTCCCAGCAACTGAGAAAATAACTTGGTGTCATCTGCAAAAATCATTTTAAATGAAATCTCTCCTTTGTAAACTCTTTTTGCAGAGTGTGAAGCAATGCCGTCTGAATTTCTAAGCGTTCTTCTTTGTCTGCTATCCCTGAGAGTAAGCAAGGCTTCCAGAAGCACCAGCAGGTGCAGCCTCTGGACCTAAACTCAAAGCAAGAGTGGCTCAGGGAGCCAAACACGATTTCAAAATCCCAAAGTAGCTGGCCCCAAAAAGAGTAGTCATTGTTTTTCCCCAAAGTGCACCAAGTCATAATTCCAGTGTGTTGAAATGTTTTATTTTTTGTTCACAATTTGGATACAGTTTTCCCAGATCATGAGAATACAATATCCCCAAGACTATTGTCCACCACAGACATGCAAATGAAACACACACACGCGCACACACACACAGACACACACACTGAGAGAGAGAGAGAGAGAGAGAGAAACTGTCCAAATTAACATGCACAGTGAAATTTCTGCTTACCTCCTATTGAATTCGGAGATTCACCAAGCTATCTGAAAATGATTAATTTAATCCTGCAACATGCTATGAAACTAAAAAATATGAGCTATAGCACCATTTGTTTTTCCTTCTTTATCTTTTCTTAGGTCAGCTGCTAAATATTTAATGGTTGAGAGAGTATAAAGAAAAACTGCAGTTAAGTATGGGTTTGGCGGGGAATGGAGTAGGCGATGGAAGGGAAAGAGAGCCACCATCATGGCTACAGTGACATGAAATTAGATCACAAGGTGTTGGGGCGACAGTCAGTCATGATGGGAAAAAGCACTAAAAACAATTTTCCTTTCAGACCCTTCTTCCCTTCATTTATGGCCGTTCTGCATGTGCGACGGGTCTCTTAATGTTCCTATTATGTTCTTTCTTTACTTTTTATTTATTTATTTTTTGAGATGGAGTCTCACTTTGTTGCCCAGGCTGGGGTGCAGTGGTGTGATCTTGGCTCACTGCAACCTCTGCCTCCTGGGTTCAAGAGAATCTTCTGCCTCAGCCTCTTGAGTAGCTGGAATTACAGGCATGCACCACCGTGCACGGCTAATTTTTGTATTTTTAGTAGAGACGGGGTTTCACCACATAGGACAGGCTGGTCTTGAACTCCTGACCTTGTGATCCACCCCTGCCCTTGGCCTCCCAAAGTGTTGGGATTACAGGCATGAGCCACTGTGCCCAGTTGCCTAGTATTTTCTTGCACCAAGGAAAGAAGCAATGTGTAGAAATGTTTCAAAGTCATGGGAGAGGGACCTGTATGAGTGTGGCATAGGCCAGGGCTGTAGGTAGCCGTTAGTCTCCTGCTGGAGACCGCTGTGCCAATCGTTCTGATGGAAAGAAGGGAGTAATCTAGAAATAGAGACTCAAGCCTTCCCAGATCAGGGATCACAGCAAAGGTAGAAAATTGGCCAGATCTAAAAAAAGGAAGCAAAAGGCAGGTCACTGTATGAATTCACAGAGTGCCTTTCAAAGGCTTCTTCCCAAAGCCTATTTTTTGTAAAGAGCAATTTTGCAATAGGCATTTCTCAAAAGTCCTGAAGAACTACATCCCTTTTGACACATACGTTTTACTTCTAGGAATCCATCCTGTGAAATAAAAGTGCTGATTCAACACATATGCATCGTAAGGTGGTGTGCTATAAAATTTATGAGACTATCAGAAATAATACCAAATTGCCATAGTAGGACATTGGTTAAATAAGTAATGGTATGTTCATTCAATGGAATAGTTCACAGAATTCACAAATCATATATATCTAGATATACAAAGAGCTATAACATTCTGTTAATGGAAAAAAGTGGATTTTAAATGATGTATAAATAGATACATCACTTTTATATCTGCGTATACATATCTGTAAAGGAAAGCACATAGAAAACTAGATGCATTTTTGTCACTAATTTTAATGATATTATATTTTTTCTTTTTTTTTAATCCTCTATTTTCTCATCAACTGTGGAAGAAAATGAGTTCAGCTTCTGACTTTACACTGGAATTGGATGTATCTGACATATTCTTTTGTGTCATTGAATGCTTTTTAACATAATATTTAATGGATATTGTTATCTAATTTGGTACAACTTTCTTTTAACATATTTGTAATTTTTCTCAAAATGATTTTAACTAAAGACAACTATTTAACTATAGTTTGTTACTGACATATATGGAAGAATCATGGTGATGATCAAATTGCGTTCGCGTGTTGTAGGTCCCACCAACATGTCTGTGAACATTAAAAGCTTGTAAAATCATGGCAAGGGGAAATTATAAGTTTTCATCTTTTAATCAATTTGACTGTATAGTAACTCATAAGGAAAAGTCATCACTTTAATTAGTTTGCTCAACTCTGACTTTTCCTGACTGACTTTCTAACCAAACACACCTGCCTGTCCAAAAGCAACTAACATCCTCCCCAGGTGTGCTGTGGGCCTGCTGTGCAGGAATCCGCCAGGCCTTTCCTGTTCCATTCACCTTCCATAGGAACACAGCAGATTCTTGAAAAGCAGTGAGTGCTAAGTAGACCCTCCTTCAAAGAAGTGGTGCTCTAGGATGGACATTTCCTAGAGCCTGTGCAATTTTTCTTTTAGACTATCCACCAAGGAAGTAATGGATCAGCAAGTTACCAGCAAAACTTAGGACAAGCCTTATGATTTCTGAGAGTGTGTCAGTAATGTGGGATACACCGGTTTGGTTTGCGTGTTAAGAAAGAAATTACATATCTTTGCTAGACTGGCTGGAAAGGAGCAATAACAGAACACTTAAAAGTTCTGAGCTTCTGGAGCAAGTGAAAATAAAATATGGTCAATTCCTGCTTCTATTTAATGTCACACTCTGTATTGAGCTTAAAGTACTCTTGTTTCTGTTTAGCAGTGTCTGAGCCATTTGGACTTTCTTATAAATTGTCTCATGCTATTTTATATTCTTCTTTATGGCATAAATTAGAAATTTTCAGAAAAAAATATGTTGGAAATATATTTTCTGGATACAATAATCAATTTAAAACATTTATAAACACGGATTGATCTAAAGGAACGTTACTCCTTAAAGGCTGGATGCTTGGAATTTCCCAATCATATTGAAGATGAGCTTCCACAGTTAGGTTGGATTATTCACTGAGTGGGAAGCTGAACCAACTGCCTGGCTCAATCATGATATTCAGTTGGCCGGGGAATACGTCTCTGCCTTGTTGCCATTGGCCACTGTGTGGTTGTCTATGCCAGGAACCACTCTTCCTAAAGATTCCCTTAATTTCTGGGCTTCAGTTCTCGTACCTCACTGTCCACCCACTCTCTGCTACCTTTGAAGACACACATTTTTGCCTGTCTTTAAATATTTGACTCTAAATCAGATGGACCGTAGCTGTCTATACTCGGGGTCAAAGATTGATTCTGTTTTGTATACCTGGTGCATTCATGGAGTTTGGAACTGCAAAGACATTTGAAATATTTAAAAGTTCAGCATCCAATGACGTGTAATGTTCACATCATTAATGTAAAGTGGAAAAAAGGTAACAAGTTGGGAAACTTTTTAACATGATATATAAATAAATAGACGTATTTATTTATCTGAGCCACTGGGCATTTCCACCCGCAAGGCTGCAGTGCTGGTGGAAGCCCGTGTACGTGAGAAGATGAGAGCACTGTTCTCTGAGTGTTATTAGTGTTTTATCATCTTCAGGTTGAGTTCTCTTAACGCAAAGTATGTGTAGACATACACTGTATAATATACATAATATATAGGTATTACTTGTATACCATATATCATATACAGTATGTATTGCGTGAATATATATGCACGTGAATATAAAACATAGTTGAGAGATAGATCCACACACTCGTATTTGCATAAGGTCAGGAATCAGCTTTGGATGTTATGGGATAAAGTGAGGATCAGAGCAAAATCTAAGCCTTAGGTTGGGGGAAGTAGAAAAAGATGCTTGAGAGAACAGCAGCAGCTTGCAGTCTGCAGTAGCATGTATCGTTATTCACACAATGAACAATTTTGAGGTTTAGGAGGGCTGAGTAAAGTCCTGAGGTCACCCAGATGGGAAGGGGAATGGTTGTGTTTGGACCCAGGTCAATATGACTCCACTTTCCGTGTTTGTAATGACCACACCATTGCAGAGTGTGCAGGTCGGGGAGAAAGGCGGCTGGTTTCCATAAAAGAGCCTGAGCTGCTCTTTGGCCTCAGTCCAGAGCCTGTGCATGGAATGAACTTGCTTTCTACGATGGCAGCGTGACCTAAGAAGCACAGCACAGACAGACCAGCTGGAGACACAGCAGCCTCAGCGGAACCCCACGGCTACTGCACTTGAGTGAGGTTTAAGTGGGTCTGCAGGAGGCAGGCAGTGATGCTGAAAAGTGGCTGAAGAGCTCCGGAGTTATGAGAGCTCATATGATCTCAGATGTTGAGGGCTGCAGGTCTTTTCGCTTGGGGACCCATATGATTGCATTAGCCAGGCTGCATCTGTTGCCATCGGACTTGTTGGATATCTTACCAGCTGACTGAACAAGGTCTGCGTCGGTCTATCAAGTGATATAAGAAATTTGCTAGAAAAAAGAAAATGGTAGACTCATTTCAGGCTCTTGGAATGAGCTAGGATAAGACTTGTTCTTATCCCAAGATTAAGGAGAAAAATGTGTTTTTTAATGATATTCCTAAAGAATATGTATGCTAAAAATAATATCAAGAGAAAATGGTCAGTGAACCCAAAATAAATTGTTACCATGTTTTTTTAAATTATTTTCTTTATTATCAGTCTTTGAGTATTGACTGTGCATGGAATTTATTATAGAGATCTCTGTGTTTGGCGACACTGCCTTATTTGATAATCAAAATATGATATGGATATCCATGTCCAGTGCCGACTGCTTCTTATTTCAAATGTCCAAGTATTATAGGAGGCAAAGGGTGTCTGCCTGTTTGTTTCTTCCTGTTGGCAAACCTCAGACGCCTGTCTTCACAGATAGTAGTAACCCAGGTGCCAGGACATTGAATACAGCCAAGGTTTAGAAACAGGCACTTGGAGGTTTCGTTTTTCAGGTCACTGACTTGGATCCAGATTAGCTTGTTGCAACCAAGATTTTTAATACCAGTGTGATCTGCATCACCCCTGGAGGGTCCTCCCACATTGAAAGGCCTGTGAGGAGATTTCCAGGTGGGGCGTGACAGGTCTCTCGTCCAGCAGAAGAAAGTGCACCACTGTGCTGGCCTCATTCCTCTGTCCCTTCCGTGGACAGGAGGCCCAAAGTACACACCCACAGAGAAATGCCATCAGGGCCACTGTCTCTCGACTGTCTTATCGAATTACTTGTCTGTCTGAGCCATTTCCCAGGCTTGAGTTCTGAGCAATTCCCTGGCACGTAGTCCTTAAGCTTAAGAAGATGGGCTTTGTCACATCCTCTCCCAAATGATCCTCTCTGCCTGACCTCTTGGTTAATTCCTGATGCCTGATATGCTGGCATCCCGGCCATTTTTACAGCCTTTTCTCAAGTCTGTCATGTTTGAGATGGACTCTCATACCCTATGTTTCACAAGTGCTGTCATCCTCCTCTTTCTCCTTCCTCAATGGTGAAGGTGTGTCCCCACTGGATTCCTGAGACCTGTCTCCACCGGTAGGACTCTGGAGCTATGCTGGGGCAAACAAAAGGAAGATGCCAGATCTCACCCACTGGGCGCCCCCACCTGCAAGGCTGCAGTGCTGATGGGAAACCACTGGGCATGAGAGGACGAGAGCAGCATTCTCTTACTGTTCTTAATGCTTTATCATCTTAGGGTTCACTTCTGTTAATAACTTACATTAGGAGCAAAAATAAATTGACTTGTTAAGGCTCTAGTGCATACAGAATACTACAAAGAAGAGGAAGATGTCTGAGTTAGCACCAATGCCCTCAGTGGGCTCAGAGTGCAGAGGTGAGGTAGACCTGTACACAACCATCAATAATGTAAGACACACAGTAACTTCTAGGGAAGCCTATGAAACAAATGCTGTAAAGGTAGGAGTGGTTAAGTCTATTAAAGACAAGGAGGGAAAGGTCTCTGGAAGGGATGTCTTTTGAAAAACCTTGGAAATTTGGGAAGGATTTACACAGGCAAAAGTGAGCCCGTGGGGCTAGCATAGAGTGACTGCACAGGATCAAGGGCAAAAGCAGGAGCACAGCAGACAGTGGAGGGAGTGATCGCCACCGCATGGGCAGAACACAAGGTTCACGAAAGGGCGTGATAAGAAATGAGGCTAGAAACAAGTCAAGTCATATTATAAAGGGTCTTCAGTACTTAGACAGTTGACCTCTTTTTAAGGGTGTTTGAAAGCTATGAAAAATATTTTTAGAAAAAAGGGCAGTGCAGCCAGGAATGGTGGGTCATGCCTGTAATCCCAGAACTTTGGGAGGCCGAAGTGGGCAGATCACCTGAGGTCAGGAGTTCGAGACCAGACTGGTCAACATGGCGAAACCCTGTCTCTACTAAAAATACAAAAATGAGCTGGGCGTGGTGGCAGGCACCTTAATCCCAACTACTTGGGAGGCTGAGACATGAGAATCCCTTGAACCCAGGCAGCAGAGGTTGCAGTGAGCCAATATGGTGCCCCTGCACTCCAGCCTAGGCAACAGAGTGAGAATGTCTCTCAAAATAAAAAAAAAAAGAAAGAGAAAAGGGCAGTGCTGTGATTTAGCTTCTCCATGAGTTTTCAGGTGGTTACTGCTCTAGATAATGAACTCCCCAGCCCCTGTCTAGCCAGACACATGGTAAGTCACAATGTGGATATCACATCTCCAAGGAAACTGTCATCCAAGAGAAGTTTAAATCCTCTCTTGGAGACACTCACAGCAACCTGTACTCCCAACTGGGTGATGCCTCATGTGTGACATCCGTCACCCAGGGCTACTCTGCTGTGAAAGATTGTGGGTGCCTCTACTCACTCACACGCATGTCTTCAGGGCCCAGTAAGGTGTCTCACACTCATACGTTGTTTATATATGTTTGATTATATTTGTGGTATTTCATGTCAGAGTTATGTAATGTGGTTTAGAGCAGAGAGGGGCAGGGAGCACAAGTACACGCAAGAGAGTTTCCCTACAGCACAAGGAGAGACGCCAGGGTTTGGATGGGAACACAGGCAGTGTGTAGCTGGAAGAGAAGAGAGAAGCGTACTTTGCAGGTGGAACACATGTGACTTAGTGACCGAATGCGTACGGTGCAAATCTCAATGGAGGAGGGGTCCCTGGAGTGAGAGCGTGCTGTCCACTCCCTGAGCCCTGCTTTGGTCCCCTCTAGTCATGTCTTTTTGAGTGCAACCAGAAATATACATCTGAGAGCCTGTGGCCTCCAGAAATCCTGAAACAAGGGGTGGCTGTGGGCTAAACACCTGCTGAGGAGCTTCATGACAAACAGAGACAGATGTGGGGAGTGGGAATTGAGGACGTTTCTAGGGCAAGTGAGTTATGGGGTCTTTTGATTGCCATAGAGGTTGTTAAGATAAAGAGATAAGGCATCTCCAGTCAGGGGTGCTGAGGTCTAAGGCTTTGGAGGAAATCATTTCATGTGAATAGTGTCCTCAGAATTATGTGTGCATGCAGGGACCTGGGTCCTCTGAGAATATGGAGCCCTGGTCGTTGTCCTACCGCCATTATCTCCTCACTTATCTAGTATCTGTGCAAAGGTACAGGGTTTATCCAACTATGACACTGTTTAGCCACAAAGGCACTTGTGTCAATATGTTTTGCGTTGCTATATAGGAATACTTGAGACTGGGTAATTTATTTTTAAAACAGAGTTTTATTTGGCTCAGAATTCCACAGGCTGTACCAAATGGGGCTAGCACCTGCTTGGCTTCTGGTGAGAGCCTCAAAAAATTTTTATTCACAATAGAAGGTAGAGTGGGCACAGGTATGTCACAGGGTGAGAAGGGGAGCAAACGAGAGGAGAGGGGGAGATGCTAGGCTCTTTTAAACAACCAGCTCTGGAGTAAACTAAGAGTGAGAACTTACTCATTACCATGGGGAAGGCACCAGCCATTCATTCATGAGGGTTCCGCCCCCATGACACAAACATCTACCACAGGGCCCCACCTCCAATACCAGCAATCACATGTCAACATAAGGTTTGGAGGAGACAAAATATCCAAAGTATCAGCACCCTAGCTGGCAACATAACATCGAGGGTTTCATATAGTCATCTCTACTTTATGATGTGGGACTGGCCTAGGGCTCTGGGAGTGTGGGTGAAGAGACCTCTTTGGCTTATTCAGCCAATGTGCATTGAGTGCCTACCCCATGCCCAGCACTCTGTTACGTGCCAGAGAGACCGTGAGAATAGGACAGGCTTCAAGTCTCGCAAAAATGACTAACATTAAGCAAATAACTATACAAATCACCAAGTGTCCGGTTCAAGACTACACCAAATGTCATGGTGAGATCTGAAGAGAGTTGGGGGCTGAGCAGAAAGAACACTCTGTGGGGCGTAGGCAGGTGAAAGATGATTTTATTCAGTAGCAGCTGTCATCAGCAGCTTCCTCACACTGTCCACCCTGTCTCGGCTGCTTACTCTGGCAGCTGCCTTACACACGGCTGCGTGGGTGGCTCTCCCTTGCCTTCAGGGTCAGCAGCTTAACTCTTTCTCTCTCTGGGAATAAACCAAGCCGAGCTGTGTCCTGGCTCCCCCCGACCATCTTTGCAGACGGACTGCTTTGGCTCTCTCTCTTTCACTGGGCACCAGTGTGCCTGTACGGCGTCAGCAGCACGATTATACCTTCCACAGACAAGAGTGGCTTAGGGCCAAGTCATGGCCTTCCCGTGTTATGGCTACATGGCTGTGATACCAAGTGGAGTTACACGCCTGTGCTACAGACTTGCTGAGTCACAGAGGATACAAACATCCTACCTCAGCCTGTCTGACCAAAGCACAGCCATGTGCCTTATACCAAGGGATTACTATTTTGAAAATGTCTGCAAAGGGTAAGTCTGGCGTGTCAGGAGAGGGCATAGCCAAGGAGGAGCTGCCTGATCTTAGAGATCAGGGCGGGCTTCCCTGAGAATGCGACACATGATCTGAAATTTAAAGAAGGGGCAGAAATGACCAGGCAGGTGCAGAGTAGGTGGGATGCAGGGCAGATATTTCTGCTGATCTCCAGGTAAGGGACAGCGCATGGGATGATCTGAGTCAGGAGGGCACATGGGGCTTTGCATGGCGCCCTGCATGAAGTCTGCTGTCTCTGGGTGTAGAACACAGGGGATGGGGGCGGTGTGCACCTGAGGAGGCTGGAAAGCAGAATGAGCCAAGCTGGAGTGAGTGGGAGGGCTCAGGAGACTAGAAATTATTTTTTCATTAAAAAAATTGACTATAGGAGGGCAAAAGGAAAAAACTAAAGGCCGTGGCTAGAGTCGCAGGAGTGGATGATGTCACCAAGAGGGACGCTTATGGCCACTGGTGTGGAGCATGATAGTGCCTCAGAGAGTGCTCCCAGGAAAAAGAGAGCCAGAGGGAGAAAAATCATTGTCAGGGAGAGAGAAGCCCTTTGCCAGAGACAATCATGAGTGCTGTGCCGGGTGGAAGAAATGACTTGTAGAAAGTGGTAATTTTGGCTGGGCATTGTTGCTGAAGCCTGTAATCCTAGCACTTTAGGAGGCCTAGGCAGATGGATCACCTGAGATCAGAAGTTTGAGACCAGCCTGGCCAAAATGGTGAAACCTCATCTCTACTAAAAATACAAAAATTAGCCAGGTGTGGTGGTTTGTGCCTATAATCCCAGATACTCAGCAGTCTGAGGCAGGAGAATGGCTTGAACCTGGTGGAGAGAGGATGCAGTCAGCTGAGATCATGTCATTTCACTCCAGCCTGGGTGAAAGGGTGAAACTGCATCTCAAAAAAAAAAAAAAAATGGTAGTTTTGATTAAACAACTGTTGAATGAAAACTCTTCTGTGGTACAGTTTTAAATATACCATATGGGTGTTTTTATTTTATTTTGTTTCATAGTTGGTTGTTTTTCCCCAGATAGTATATATGTGTGCATAAAACTTTTGAATTAAATTTCTAGAAATATTGGTAACTATGTAAGTATGTGTATGTGCATGTATACATATATATTTGTGTCTGGGTATTATTGTGTTTATTTGTATGTGTGTATACAGACACACATAGACCTTCTTTTAACTGTTTTTCATGTTCTTGCAAGATGAGAGTTCATTGTCACTTTTCCTAATCTCCAAAATAAGACTTGGAACAGTTGTATAAACTCAAAACATGTTCATGAGAGAACTGATTTCACTTACAATGTGAATAACAGCCAATTCAAAACATAACATGTCAGGAACTCTCTGTTTGATCAGATTGTTCTATTTAATTTTGACAAAACAGAGATAATGAAACACCACGGTACAAATCATTTGGATTGCATGTCCACAAAATGCAAAAAAAAAAGCACATCTTTTATATGGCTTTCTCCCCAAATTGACACAAAACTGGTCTCCTCCAAGTAATAGGTTTATTAAATTTCTTAGTCCCACTGTGAGCAGAGATCATTTAAAGCCTCTCCCAATAACAGTAATGCTTTCTGGCTTCTGAGTCATCATAAAGAGATTTAACTGCAGAGGAACCCCCAGACATTTCTCTGATGATTTTCTAAAGACATAAGAAATCTGGCTTAATGTAAGAGAAGTACTCAAACAAAGCAATATCCAAAACCATTAGCATTTCCAAACGCATTTTAGAAAATTATCCCCATAAATTGACTCTTCATTTTTCAAGTCACATACCCGAAATGCATGAGTCATACATACAGAGTGCTGTAAAATGTTAGAACAATGTGTTTAGCCCTTATATCCCATCTGAGAAAAGGAGGCTGAGGGAGCTTACATGAAAGAATGAGTAGGAGTGTGTTATAAATAGAATCCTAAAATGTATGGTACAATTATTTGGAGAAAATGAAACAGACTGGCCTGTTCTATTTAAGCTCAAAGGAGGTCGTCGTAACTGTAAGGATCCCATGAGTCCTCCATTTATTTTAACTCTTAGCAGAAGCAAAACCCAGTTGAATCCTCTGAAAGAAATGAATTTGGCAATGCTTTGAATTGCTTACTTTGGTATTCTTAGGGGAAAAAAGTGAGAACAACCAATTCCTTTTGCCATCTCTAAAAGAGCTGTCCAACATTCCCACTGAATGGCTTTGTGGGTTTCCTGACCTAGCTTGAGATGCTCCAGAAATAGGGCATGTAAAAATTCCCTTAAGAAGACCCTTTCTCAGCCTGTTACTCTGTTACTCTTTTTCTCACTTCTCAACCCCCTTGTTTTTTAAGCCCCGATATCCCTGACCTGGCAAGCTCCACTTGATTTCACCAGGCGTGTGTCCTGTGTTTCTGGACATCAGGAGAGAAAATGGTCAGTGCGCTCTGAATTAATGCAGGAAGACATTGGTTGATCACAACCATTATTTCCCCATTCCTCATTTTTTTTTTTTTGAGACAGTCTCTCAGTCACCCAGGCTAGAGTGCAACAGTGCAATCTCCGGCTCACTGCAACCTCTGCCTCTCAGGTTCAAACAATTCTCCTGCCTCATCTTCCCGAGTAGCTGGGATTACAAGAGTCTGCCACCATGCCTGGCTAATTTTTTTTTTTTTTTTTTTTTTTTTTTTTTTGGTATTTTTAGTAGAGGTGGTGTTTCACCATATTGCTCAGGTTGGTTTCGAACTCCTGACCTCAGGTGGTCCACTGACCTTGGCCTCCCAAATTGCTGAAATTACAGGTGTGAGCCACTGCGCCTGGCACCCTATTCTCTTTTAGAGGTTTCTACTTTGAATCTTGTCTCTGTTCGTGCCAATTTTCCAACATTTGCCCCATAATCTCTTTCATTTTCCAAACTATTTGTTTATTAGAAAACCAAATCCAGCAGACTTGAAAGAAGTGTGGCTAACAGTTGTAGAAGACTTCCAGGAAACCTCACTCCAACAGTGGGAGATCTTCAATCACTGGTCATTTTAGAAAGGGTTTAAACTGCCTGGATTCACTAAGGTTATGAATAGATAAGAATTGTGTCACATTCTACCATATTTTGTTTTCTGTCCTTTTCCTCAGGATCATTCTAGATCATTCTGATTAACAGGCCGTATTTCTGTTTTGGTCTTTTTAAGCCACTTTATGGAGTTATGGTTGACATATAAAAACTATACATATTTAACGTATACATCTCAACAGGAGATTTGCTTTCTGTTGCCACCATAACAAATTAACACAAATACAATGACTTAAACCAACACGTGTTTATTATGTTCAGTAAATAGATTAGAAATCTCACATCTACAATCAAGGTGTCAGCTGGGCTGTGTTGCTCTCTGGAGACTCTATGGGAAAAGGCGTTTGTTTGCGTTTCCAGTTATAAAGGTATCAGCAGCTTTCTTGTCAGCCAAGAGGGTGAAGCCCTCAATGCATCACTCTGACCTTTGTCCGCAGGCTCTTCTACCTGGAACCTTCTCCTCCTGCCTCTGTCTTCCACTTTAAGGATTTTTTTCATTACATTGGGCCCACTCAATAATCCAGTATAATCTCCCCATCCCAAGCTCAGTAAGCGCATTGTTCTGCAAAGTCCCCATGAGCCATGTCAGGTGACACATTGACAGTCTCCAGAGAGCAGGACCTCGGGGCTTGGGTGTCTGTCTGTAGGAGGTATGATTCTACCTCACACGAAGCCATTCAGTTGAATTCTCTTCTTCTAAATCTTCACTGAAACACCAAGTTATTAGAGAGTTCACAATTTCACCTAATTTGTATGGTAATCATCTTCCTTTAAATTACGTACTTTGTAATGAAGAAACAATTGAGTTTATAGCATCAACTTTGTGTCAGATGAGAGCTATAAGATTAGCTCCTGGCCCTGTAGACAGCGATAGAATAACACACAGTTCTAAGGCCAAGTCTTATGTAGAACAACCCCCGTTCCCAAACAAACAACCAAAACAGGAAGTGAACATTTGTGTAACTGTCAAGGCCAAATCAAGAGCAACCCCCTTTCCCAAACAAACAACAAAAGGCTATGAAGCTTTGTTTAACGCAAAAGGTCAAATCAGGAAATTCATGTACAAAAATCGACTTCGGGGTACAATTCATTTGAGTGGCTTCATCATGGAAAATGGATTGTATAATCGGTCTAAAGGCCTCACCCTTGCTTCTCTATAAAAGGAATCTGTGCAGGGCTGAGAGTGATGGCTCACGCCTGTAACGCTAGCACTCTGGGAAGATGATGGGGTTGGACCACCTGAGGTCAGGAGTTTGAGACCAGCCTGGACAAAATGGTGAAATCCCATCTCTACTAAATATACAAAAATTAGCCAGGTGTGGTAGCGGGTGCCTGTAATCCCAGCTACTCAGGAGGCTGAGGCAGGAGAATCACTTGAACCTGGGAGGCAGAGGTTGCAGGGAGCTGCGATTGTGCCAGTGCACTCCAGCCTGGGTGACAGAGCAAGACTGTCAAAAATAAAAGGAATTTGTGCAGGACTTATGCATTTTTTTTTAAACCTGAATTACCCTAGGCTGCTATGAATCATCTAATTATCTTCCAGCTCAGTGTTTTTGTTGTTGGTTTGTTTGTTTGTTTGTTTTTTGAGATGAAGTCTCGCTCTTGTCACCCAGGCTGGAGTGTGATGGTGTGATCTCAGCTCACTGCAACCTCTGCCTCCCAGGTTCAAGCAATTCTCTTGCCTCAGCCTCCCGAGTATCTAGGATTACCGGGGCCTGCCACCGTGCCCAGCTAAGTAGAGACAGGGTTTCACCATGTTGGCCAGGCTTGTCTCGAACTCCTGACCTCAGGTGATCCACCCACCTTGGCATCCCAAAGTGCCGGGATTACAGGCATGAGCCACTGCGCTGGGCCTGTTTTTACAAATCGCCTCATATATACTAGAGAAGGGGTCAGCAAACTAGTACCTGCAGGCCAAATCTGGCCCATCAGCTAAGAGTGGCTTTCACATTGTTAAGTGATTGAAAAAATACAATCAAAAAGTAACTATTTTGTGACACAAAAAAATTATATAAAATTAAAATCTCAGTGTCTGTTAATAAAGTGTTATTGGAACACAACCACTGCCATTCTATGGCTCCTTGCCAAGTACACCTGCAAAGTTGAACAGTTTCCAACAAAGACCATGTGTCCCATAAAGCCTGAAATACGTACTCCCTGGCCCTTTACAGAAATATCCTGTTGACTGACACAAAACTATCATTGTTCTGAGTAGGTATTTGGAAGTACAGATGAGAGTAAAGAGGGGATGTGGGTGTAGGTGGTGGTAGAGAGGAGATTTATTTGTGATCATTATTAACGTAGGCATGCAAATAAAGTGCAATTCCAGGCTGGCACAGTGGTTCACGCCTGTAATCCCAGCACTTTGAGAGGCAAAGGTGAGAGGATTTCTTGAGGCTGTGAGTTCAAGACCAGTCTGGACAACATGGTGAGACCCCCAGTCTCTACAAAAAATTAAAAGATTACAAAACTATCCAGATATGGTATGCACATATAGCCCCAGCTACTCCAGAGGTTGAGGCAGTCGGATGGCTTGAGCCCAGGAGTTGGAGACTGCTGTGAGCTGTGATTGCACCACTGTACTCCAGCCTGGGTGAAAGAGAAAGACACTGTCTCAAGAAAAAAAAAAAAAAATTCCACCTGGTTTTTGCAGTCAGAACCATTAATAAGTAATACGAGTGAGAAAATATATATGTTCAAAGCAACAACAGAACAAGCATTGATCGCCGTTGTGAAAAGTTTAGCAAGTACATGCAGCTTCCTGCATTCACTGATCTTTTGTATCCATAGTCTTCTATCACCGTATGAAATGGAAACTTACAGGGGGTTGAATACTTATCAGTGCAGTATTTTGAGGGCTTTGGATACTATTAGCTATGTATATATTTTACATTAGGATAGTATCTGATGTGGAAAAGGTAGGCTTGCTTCTGTGCTTAATTTCATTGTATATCTATGTGTTTGTAGTTTTTAAATTTTCTATGTTTGCATTTAACATTTTTTGTATGTGATATTTGTGTGTATAAAAATAATTATTGTGATTTTTAATATACAAAGAAACTAATGAATTTTTTTTTTTTTGAGAAGGAGTCTCACTGTGTTGCCCAGTCTGGAGTGCAGTGGCGCGATCTCGGCTCACTGCAAGCTCCGCCTCCCAGGTTCACGCCATTCTCCTGCCTCAGCCTCCTGAGTAGCTGGGAGTACAGGCATCCGCCACCACGCCCGGCTAATTTTTTGTATTTTTAGTAGAGGCAGGGTTTCACCGTTGCCATGATGGTGTCGATCTCCTGACCTCTTGATCCACCTGCCTCGGCCTCCCAAAGTGCTGGGATTACAGGTGTGAGCCACTGCGTCCGGCCACAATGATTTTTTAAAGTACCTGTAAGTTCAGTAAGTACAGGTGAGCTGGACAGGCTTTGGGGTTTTTGAATCCAGTTTTTTAGACATTCTCCGTATTAGGCAAATAAGTATGTGGCCTATAGAATTTGTAACATAATCTCATCAGAAAAATAAAAAAAGGTGATTAAATATGCCTTGGAGTCAGCTGTGTACAGCTGTCACCAGCCAGTACTACATAAATCCAAGCAAAGAGGCAAATCTGAGCAGTGCATTTCTCTTACAGAAGATTATTTCAAACAGTGGCATAAACACTGTTGCAATTGGTTACAGTCAAGGTTTGGCTTTTAACTTAAAGTGGATCCTGTACATTTTTAAACCTGAGAGTGGGAATAGAGCACCCTGACATCAGAAAGCTTGACTATGTATTTCATCTGGTGCTGCTTCTTCCAGGTAATAGAATAAGTAGGGAAATGCTCTCTACACAGGTGACCCATTTCGTAGGAAATCCTCTGTGTAGAAATCAGGTCCTCAGCTTTACCAAGCAGCTGCGGCGCTCACAGGCAGGCCCACATGCAGCACCACAGTTCAAGTTCCTGCTAAAAGCAATTTGCTTAAACCCTTACAGATTATCTACACTAATAAGCATCATTTTGAAAATAGATTTTGTTACCAAGATGCAAAATAACTATTTAGTGCACAACCACTTGTAGAGCACATGGAGAATGTGCTTCAGGTACATTTACATGTGCATCTCTATCATCTTTCGACCCTTGATATGGGTATTTTCGTGCCCAGTTTATACAATGGGAAACAGAGGTTCATAAACATGATCCACCTGTAGTGCTTCACGCAGTACAAAGTCGAGCCAGCACGCAATCCTGTATCAGAAGCATCCTAATCCAGTGATGCTTATGCCACTGAAAAACTAAATGTGTCCCTTGCGCCTCTAACGGGCAGGAGCTTTAATATCTTGGAATGCTTTTATTCCTTAGTAAGCACACAAGGTTTTCAGTAGTAAGAAATAAAACACATGATTGTTTCTGACAACTAAACTGCACGTTGTAAAGTGAACTGGATATTTTAAACAGCTTAACCAGAAATTGATTGCATCTTATTTTTAAAAGATGAATGCACTGCTTTCTTAAAACATAATTTTATTCCATTTCAAATCTCTTTTGCAGTTCTTGTCATCAATCTCATAAATGGTCCTCTTCTTTACTTTGGTAGGAAAGGCCCAGGTTCTTAGTCCTGCAAATGGGATGCTGGGAATATAGCTTGTTACCAACCATGAGAAACAGTTTGCTGGCATCTACTTCAGGTTAAATAGAATTCCTAAGTCTTTTGGCAGGGCGCCGTGGCTCACGGTTGTAATCCTAGCATTTTGGAAGGCCAAGGCAGGCAGATCACCTGAGGTCACAAGTTCGAAACCAGCCTGGCCAACACGGCAAAACCTTGTCTCTAGTAAAAATGCAAAAAATAGCCAGGCACGATGGTGCATGCCTGTAATCCCAGCTACTCAGGAGGCTGAGGGAGGAGAATCGCTTGAACCCAGGAGGCGGAGGTTGCAGTGAGCCGAGATCGCACCACCTGCACTCCAGCCTGGACGATACAGTGAGACTCCGTCCCAAAATAAATAAATAAATAAATAAATAAATAAATAAATAAATAAATAAATACTTACTAAGTCTTCAAATTGTGAAAGACAGAATTTTATCATTTGCCTATTTCTTTTCCTTTTTTCTGATTCATTGTGATTAAGATCCTGATGAAAAGAACTAAGAGATCAAAAGAATACCTTCTCCTGCATTCACCGTTAATAAAGGAGAATGAAAGTATCAAATATTTTTGAAAATATTCATTTCATCAAGGGATTTAGCATTTATGTTTGGGCAAAGATAAAATTATCTTGATCATTTTAAGGTTCAAAGTCAGTTAATACATGGCTTCTGTTTTAAGCATCTCAAGATGAAGGGTTTAAGTAATCGGATTTTAAAGCGGGTTTGATATAGGACATTTGCTCTGTTGGTTTACAAGGGAGATTTTTTTCCTCTCTCTCTTCTCTAGGCTAACTGGCATGAACCTCCCCTCTCCAGTTATCAGTAGCAAGAATTGGCTGCGACTCCATTTCACCTCTGACAGCAACCACCGACGCAAAGGATTTAACGCTCAGTTCCAAGGTAAGGATGCTCCATCTTATAAGAAAAAAAAAAAAAAACAAGAGCGTAATATATTTTGATTCTTTCTAGCCATGAAATTTTAGGAGTTAGATAGATAAATAGCTTGAAAATGGTTTCTAATTCCTTTATTCACAGTTATCTTTGGAAATCATATAAGCAACAGCTGGCAACTTATTAGTAAAGCTATATCACTATCACAGTATACAGGATATGTATAGTTTCTTGATACACTGGAACAATTGCTAAGTTTTAATCAATAGCTATTTATTATCATTGATTTTAATTATTAGGCACCTAATCTGTAAATATCCACCGCAGTTTGGCTGTTGTATTTACATTCATGTTAAGCATGCTATAGCATATAGGTTGCATGAAAATGCAGAAAAAGCGTTGTAATATCGCTTTTAATCCTAAAAGGTCTTCACACCACGTACATGCCTGATTCAGTAATTTACACACAATGAACCTTAAAAGAAAGATTCTGGATTTCCTGCAGCTGAGCAAAATGGGGAGTCTGTAGTCAGTAGGACAGAGCTTGGTAATGAAATGTTCTTTTTTTCCCTGGTTTCTAAGCTTTATACCTAGATCATATTGTATCATTTCCTGTATGTTTCTAATAATGAGTAATCCTTATTAATACAGCAAAAAACTATTCAATTTATTAAGCAGTCTCCTAAAAACCATACCACTTCGATTTCCAAGTTAAAATAACATGACTGTGCTTGAAAATAATGGACCTTCCCAATCAAACTGCCTAAGCTTTCCCCACATTGTGACGATGAGAACGTTGACCCCATTAAGGTAGCATTCCCTGAACACCTGCCATGTGCCAGAGAGGACACCAAGCCCTGCAGTGCCAGAGAAATTACAGCATCCTCCATGCTCCAGGAACTAGTAGGTCACGGAGACAGTTTGCAGTTTGTAAATACCTCCCATGAAAGTCAGAATGCAAAGGGAACTCATTATAGCTCCTGCTGGAGATTTTAATAATTTTTCAACAAACCGGTCTAAATATCTCTTATCTTACACATTTTAAAATCCATAATGCTTTCATTGTTTACTTCAGAATGACCAGTAGAGAAACAAGGGTCAGTTGCGGGGAATGACATGCAGAGGGTGCTGAGAAGCACACATTGGAACCAGCAGTCTTTATTTGCCACCCAGTCCCTGGGGCACATGATGTACGCAGAACTTCCTGCCTCAGAATCCAGGGGCAAATTCATTTCAACAAAATATGTTTTTTTTTTTGCCGAGTGGGGAGTGGGTGGCAGTGGACAGAGTCTTGCTCTGTTGTCTGGGCTGGAGTGCAGTGGTGCAATCTTGCCTCACTGCACCCTCCACCTCCTGGGCTCAAGTGATTCTCCTGTCTCAGCCTCCCGAGTAGCTGGGAATACAGGTACAGACCACCACACCCGGCTAATTTTGTATTTTTAGTAGAGATGGGGTTTCGCCATGTTGGCCAGGCTGGTCTTGAACTCCTGACCTCAGATGATCTGCCTGCCTCGGCCTCCCAAAGTGCTGGGGTTACAGGTGTGAGCCACCATACCCAGCGCCAAAATATCTTCTAGACTTCATCAGGAATATTATCCATCTCAGATTGCCTTCTGATGTTGCCAGAAGGTTCTTAGCTTGATCTTCTTTGGTTGCAAAGAAGCTGCCCTGAAATTTTATTAGAGTGAAACTAATGTGCTTTCCCTTCACCTGGAGCCAGGCCAGGCCGATCCTCCTTTTCCATACCTGCCCATATCTGCCGTTATCTTGTGACTGTCATATTCTGTGGCTGCAGTTAGAATGGAGTAAAGGTGGGACGGACGTGTTGGCGGTGGGAGGTGGGCGCACACCCAGCCTGGGTGGGTGTGAATGAGGGAGACTCCATGTGGTCTGGTAGAGAAATTCTGTCCGCACTTTCTCTTCAGTGATCCTTATCTATGGATATGTCCATCCCGTTCCTGATTTAACATAACCGTAAGTCAGTATTTACAAGGCCAATGGACTGATCCTATAGTCAGTTAGGTTGATTAACAGATTTGTCTCTAAAATGTTAATTGATCTTTTTCTAGAGCTCTCAATAATTGAACAACAGTGAACTAAAGAAAAATTTCTAAGTGTTTGTTTCTCAAACCTGATCAGTGAACTTGGCATTTGTATCTGTAATTGAAAGAAAGGTTAAAAATGGAATATCAACTTTGAAACTGCTCCAAGATCATAGATATAAGAAACTCATTGGTTGGCAGAAAATAGCAATCACTTAGATGTATCAGACATTAATTTTAAAAGTTAAAAAAATACATAATTAATAAAAGTATTATATAGAGTATATAAATTATATAAACAATAAAACTACATTATAGAATTAAACTGTACGTATGTTATACACAGTTCATTCTTATATATATTATAGAAGCATAAATTATAATTACATAATTTATATATTGTATAATATATGCTTAATTATATATTTAAGTATAAACATTTATATATATAAACTGTATGTAGTTATATTTAATTAAATTTATTGTATTATATAACAAATATATAAATAATTTATATATAGTTGTATAAGTGTGTTCATATATATATATACACACACACACATACTTCAATTGTATATATAAGGAGACAGGAGTCAAAAACTTGGCATTTAATTCTAAAATGGTCAAAAGGTATGAAGGTATCAGGAGAGGTAAGCCTGGCTTAACAGTAATGCATTGGGAAAGATTTCAAGGCTGACTTTAAAGTTCAGCTCCAAGACAACACGGTACAAGGAAGTTACCTTTTTTTCATTAGCACATGGTCCTCATTGAACAGGGGACTTCATGCTTAAAACCACATTTAGGCAGACTGCCTGTGGAAGGTTAGGTTCAGTACTAGACACCACCCTCGGAAGAAGAAGAAGGACCAGAGAGAGGAAGACGACAAGACCCATCAGAAGGAGGATGTGAGGAAGCTTAGATGGCGCATGGTGGACAGTACACAGAAAGGCACTACAATTATTTTTCTGGATCCAGAGGGCAGAACTGTTACCAAGCAATGGAAGCTCCAGTATGGTTGCTGTTGCTGATTCTAGAACAAACCTAAGGACCGCTGGAGACAGAGCAACAGCTTAGGATGAGATGGGCCCTTCTCAGAGTCCCTGCCAGCCACCCAGTGGCAGCCCCTCTACACGGGGCTGTCCTGGTTTTTTGCAAGTAAGATCATCAAGTTTGTTCCTTCAGAGGGCAAATGTGAAACCTTCTGTCATGCAGGGAAAACATTTGTTCAGCTGAATCTTCCCTCTTGTCTATGCCAAGACTGAAAAGCATGAAGCCCAAATTGTATTGTACTTTTTATCTCAACTAAATACATTAAAGAAGGAAAACCTGATATTATTTGTGCCAACAAAAATTGCAAAACAAAAAAAAAAGCATAGTCGATTGATATTTGGGGACTAATAAGACAACAATAATAATAATAGTGAAAACTTACATAATGTAAAAATTATTGTGTTATTTTCATCTTTCCAAATGTTGTCAAACAACTTGAATTATATATATCATATTTAACCTGAATCATATATATATGATATATATAAGATATAAATATATATATATATAAAATGGAGAAGAACATTTTAAAAAGAGCATACATTTTTATGCTTGGCATATATTTTAATCTTTTTAACACTATTGTAGTCACGTTTATCATTTATGTTCATTTGTAAGAGAACAAAAATTCCATCAGTGTTACTTGGATTGATATGATTGCAGATGGTTTGGAATTCCTAAGAAACCCTTTGTGGTTTGTAGCCTTCCTCATATTCAATGCCTCCCCAGCCCAAAGCAACTAAAACAAACAGCTTGAAATTCCAAATTTTAAAACATAAAGAACACAATAATGACTATATTTTTTGCACTATTGGTAGAAATCTGAATTGATATGACCGTTTTAGAAAACTGTTTTACCATCAAGCTGAACATCAGAAATATTTCAGGCATGCGTCCAACAGAAATGAGTAGCTACACACAATAGGTACAGAGAATGTCCCCAGGAGATGCGAGCACCATTGTCAACCACTGCGAACCACCTAAATGTTCATTAACCATAGAAGTAATAAACAAACATGGAAAGAGAGAAACTACCTCTACATGTAACGACATGGGTGACTCTCACATACAATATTTTGTGAAAGGAAAAAAAAAACATAAACCGTATGATTCGTTTATATGAAATCAGCCCCCTGGTGGTCTCTTTCTATGAGAAACTGCTTTGTTATCCAGCGTATGATGCTTGGACAGAGTTGTGTAACTTCTCAAAAACAAATAATATATTCTTTTTAACTTGGTGCTTTTCTTGGTCAAATAAATGACAACCAACATAAAATATTCTTTCTACTCTTCCCTTATATTTTTAACTTTCATCTCCAAATTCTTTATTCTTGGAGTCTTACACTTTCTTCTTTGACTTTCACCTCTGCAATCATATAATCGAGTCATGCCAGAAGCAGTAGTAAGGTTGATTGACAAGTAAAACTGTTCTACAGTTGCTACCCTTAAAATCTATTCGATTTAAAATAACATTGTGAACAAAAGAAGTAGAAAATGCAGGGGAAAAACCCACAATATATTTGCAATATCTACTGTATATATTGGGCTCTGGTTGAATGATAGATTTATGCAGGACACATTATTTCTTTAAATCAGCTGAAAATTTAGCCCATTCTTTATATGTTGCCTCCATCATTAATTATAATTAAATAAGTGCCTTGTTAGCACAATCCATCATCTAGACGTTTTCAATGTCTACAAGATAAATTTTTTGAAAATATATTAATCTTGAACCATGAGGGCCCCCTCACTGCTAAATAGCCATCTAAGTGTTGGGCTCCAGTTTTACACACATTTACCTGGCTGTTTATAAAATTACAATTTTCACAAAATGAAATTCCCATTGATTTTCTGTAACTGATAAATCATCATGAAAGTAAGTGTTTGTAATAAAATTCCAATTTTTATAGGGAACATTCATCTCATAAATCAAGGGAAACCCTGACAGTGGCGATAAAGCTTGTGTTGACACAAATAATTAGCTTGTTTTTCGGTTATAGTTTCCTATAACTATTGATTTTCCCTTTTAATTAAAATGAAGACCTTTATACCAGATGAAGACTTTCATGTTATTAGAAAGGCATTTTGAGTTATTGAAAGCCCCATGTTCCCAGGTTAATATTAATTTGGATAAAATGTATGCATTCCGCGTTCTCCAATGCTCACATTTTCTGAGATTTGAAATGCAGTTTCCAGAGCTCTATCTAGGACTCTACCTGGATTCTGGTGGTATACATGGTTGTCTCTCCTTTTAAAACAGTGTAAAAATAATAACAACCATTATCTAGAACCTGGAAAGTGCTCAGTTACATTTAGTGGAAGGAATGGAGGAAGTCAAGTGCTCCTATTCCCCTCAAGGCTCCACGGACCTGCTCTGCAGAGTGTCTAGAAACCTCCACATGGGCCTCCTGCCTGTTTCTATGGCAGTGGTCCTCCCTTGCTTTCTTGTATTTGAGGGAACTATTAGGTAGGTATGGACGCATGAAGTATTTTTTCTATCAAAATAAATTAGTGAAATATGTTATAACCTCTAAATAATTCTTAAAACCACTAAACCTCCATGAAAAAAATAGTTTTTAATAATATAACTCATTCAAATCAGAAACACGTAATCACTTTTCCTAAATATCTACTTTAATTTCTCTCAGAACCAAAGATTCTTGTAAAGTCTCAATGGCATAAGTTTTAACATTTTGGAAAAAGTGTCCATCTATGGGTTCCAAGCGACTGACTCTTATTCTGCACTTTTCATTAAGTACTTATGATTAGCCAGTACCCCTTCTGCCTGTGTGTCTTGCTACCTTGTTTTATAAAATAGAAATAATCACGTCCGCCTTGGAGAACCATGGTGGACTTCTAGTCAAAAGGAAGAAAAGTGGGACAAGGGTTTTTTCTAGGGCTGGGAAGTGGGAGGGAGCTCGCCACAATGAGGACCTTCCTCAGACTCAGTGCCTCCCCAGCCCAAAGCAACTAAAACAAACAGCTTGAAATTCCAAATTTGAAAACATAAAGAACACAACAATGACTTTTTTTTTGCACTATTGGTGGAAATCTGAATTGATACGACCGTTTTAGAAAACTGTTTTACCATCAAGCTGATCATAAGAAACATTTCAGGCACGTGTCCAACAGAAATGAGCAGCTACGCACAACAGGTACAGAGAACGTCCAGAGGAGAAGCAAGCGCTATTGTCAACCACTGAGAATCACCTAAATGTTCATTAACCATAGAAGTAATAAACAAACTTGGAAAGAGACAAACTACCTCTACATGTAACGACATGGATGAGTCTCACATACAATATTTCGTGAAAGGAAAAAAAACAAACGTATGATTTGTTTATATGAAAAACAGGAATTTGCGAAGCTGTGTGTTCGCATGGATGACCATTAGTAAAAAAGAATACTGTCTACATAATATTTCTGTTAAAAAAAAGTGTTTTCAAAGATGATCAGAACAATGTTTTCAAAGATGATCAGAACAATCTCTTCCAAAGAAAATGATGGATTGTTTAGAATTTGCTTGCAAATGGGGCCACACAAAATTACCTAGAGAATCCCTCCTGGATGCCATGGGGTTATTGGATGGCAGAACGGAAAGAAGCTTCAACTCTCATGCGAGAAATGGAGAGATTAAGGGCTGTGGCTCTAATCACACAGCTTGCAAATGGCAGAACCAGGATGTGAGTACAGGCTGCTGTGCTCTTGGCTTCATGTCAGTCTTTACAACTGTGTTTCTCCACCGACTTGTCATACTGCTCCCACTGCTTACCATCAGAACAAGTTTTAGTTGAGGGGTGGTGGATAGTGAGTTATTTTTATGAAATAAAATTCCTAACGAAAGGAGGAACATTTTCGGATAGCTATAATTTAGTCACAGCTTTATTTCTCAGACTGGCCTATTCCAGGCAGAAAGCTGACAGGCCACTGTCCTGACCCACTGTACTCAGTCCTCTTGGGCTGGCCATGTAATGACAATTTCTTAGCCCCACCCTATTGACCTTCAGCAAAGAAGATAAAGCAGGCATGATTATTTTGTTTCTCTCGGTGTATTAAAAAGTCATAAAGGTAAAAATTCTTTCTGAACAGCTTTTGGGTATCTGGTAAGGATAGGAGAAATACACTTAAATTTTAGTTGTAATTATTTTGAGTAGATATTGGGGATAATTTCTTACTAATGTTGAAACAAGAGAATAAATTTAAGAAAGATATGAAATATTATTCATCAGAGATGTTAAATTAATGAACAAAAATGCCCCACAGACTAATGGAATACATGAACATTTGAGTTCATGCCAGAATTTTCATTCATTGCACTTTCATGTATTGATTTATTTTAAAGTTGTGTGTCTGAAATATTAATGCACGACAAATGTTTACTGTTATATATAAAACCACCTTAAATCCTTCCTTTCTCTAAACTTTGAAATGTGGTTGACACTGGATAATTGGGTGCCAACAATGGTATCCAGTAAATCACAGCTATTTAAAACAGATTAATACTTGGCAGTAACTGGTAGATTTTAAGTTCTTATGCTTGAAGAATAAAGTTCAGGTAGGTTATCAATCCCTTTGTAAATTGTTTTCCTGCAGTTTATATTTTTGTGATGTGGAGGAAGAACTTATTCTGGCTTTCAGCATATCAGTCCTAAACTGCTCTTCTTTTCAGCGTATCAGCCCTGAACTGCTCTTATTCTTCATGTTCTCTGACTCATGCAGGCAATATCGTTGGCCAAATCTTCAGACAATGTTTCATGTTTATTTGCTAAATGTCCATCTGTACATCTTGTAGGTAGCGGTGTGCTTTGGAACGGTAAGCATGATTGTGTCTACTGTACATGTTAGGAAGTTGTCCACCAAAGTCTTCAGCATTTACATTGACCAACTAGTCATGAAGTCTGGCCTTTCCCCCCTGGCCTGCTGCTGTGACCAGGTTGGCGAGCTGCTGTAGTGACTGCTCCCCAAGCAATTACCTACATGATAATGTGGGGAAACCACAGATCAATCACAGCTGTAGGGAAATCAGGACCCCTTCAAAGGCACAGGTTACATTGCTTGTTATCTTAAATGATCTGAATCAGGCTTCTGAAATTGAATGGCGGAGCTGTTGCTTAATGAAATAAGGAATCTATTCTGAGGAGGATAATGTCCTTACTCCAGCAGCTGCCTGACTTCCCTAGGGATTTATGCCCCTTGTGAAAAGACAAATGCTTCAGAGTCTCAGTGGAGTGCTCAGAATGAATCCAGAGATGAGTTCCAAAATGGTTGAGGAGCAATTGTAGCAAAAGATGAATGTGGCAACCACTGAAAATTGTGATGATTAGATCCTGGGCGAGTTTCCTCTTGTACACGTGCAGAACCTGGTTTCCTCAGACTGTCAGATTATGTCAAGTTGGCATTTACTCACCTGTTTGTAAGGCCTTTCTTTGTCAGAGCAATTTTGAAGAATTGTCTCAGAGGGTTCCCTCCTTCTGGTCAACTCAGTCTCAGTGGTGGTTTTTAAAGGCTCATGAGATTCCAACCAGGTTCTTGCAGAGCTGACCATCATGTTCTTTCCTGTTGTGAAGGTGGCATATTCTCCTCCAGGGGAGCCTTGTAGTTAACTTTTGACCATGGCATAGTCTACAATTTACTACCCCAAAAAATATAACAGAGAAATGATAGAGTTCAAAATGGTTTTTCATAGATATTTTGAAATTTGTTTTGAAAGTAATAAGAGCTTTGCTTTCTCAAGACACATATCTAGGGCTACAATTCAGCCTGTATGTCCATAATGGTTGTTAACATGTTGAATTATTTGCATCAGTTGATAAATATTCACTGCCCAGAGAATCCTAAGAGCCTCCCAGGCCCAGCTACTCTAGGCTTTACTACAAAAGGCCTCAGCCCTGTCCTCAGTAAAGCCCTTAGAAAGCTCAGTCTGCTTCAGGCCCACTCAGCTAAAGCGCTCAGCATGTTTGAACGTCATCCCTTACTCTATCTGTGATGAGCATTTATCAAACTTAATGTTCAGTTCCATAGATATATGAAACAAAATAAATATGAATGTCATTAATTCTAGAGAAATATACACCAAGTCTTGAGAGTACCTACATTACCCTAATGCTGTAAGTCACTGAGTCTTCATTTCTTAGCCCAGACTATATTTCATGTTTATTTGCTACCTGTCTGTAGGCGTCGCTTGTAGATAGCATGTGCTTTGGAACTTCAAGCATTACAATGTACACTGCACATGTTAAGCTGTCCACCACAGTCATCCACATTTACATTGACAAACTAGTCATGGGAGTCTGACATGAAAATAAAGAAATGAATCTTTGGATCTATTTTATTTATTTATTTATTTTTGCCTCCAAAAAAGTTTAGAAGTCCTAGTTAAAATCTAGTTTCCTAGACTTTTTTCCTGGTTAAAATCTTTCTATGGAATAAAACCTCATGTAATTCGTTAACCTGGGTTCCAAATCTGGTCCTGCTATGCCCTGTTTAGAAATCACTGGAAGCCCACAGGGTATGACAGGCAGAGTAGATGCTCCCCATGCTGTGTCCCCGTCCGCCTTTTCAAGCTCATCTTTTAATCTGTTTTCCAGACTCCCCATGCTCCTGTTGCAAACACCTGCTGCGGCTTGAACACATCATCCCTGCCCTGAACTCCCCCTCCCGCCAGAACTTCCATGCCCTTGTCAATCCAGAAAAGTGACGAGACAAGTCTCAATCATTTCAGGAGGTTTATTTGCCAAAGGGAAGGATGCGTGCTGGGGAGACAGGTCTATGTCCTGTTCGGAAGAGGATTGTGAGGGCTCCACATTTAAAGGGGAAAGGGCAGGATATTGAGAAATACACAATTTTCATGTAACAGGGGGTAGGGGAAGATAATCATTCATGCCTCTGTCTGGGTCAGTGATTCTCCAATTTTTTATGTAAGGTGACAAAGACAAATGGTGCAGAGGAAAAGGCAGGGAATCTGGATTTTACGTACGATAACACAGACGAAATTGGTTAGACGAGGAAGCCGATATGCATTTGTGTCTGGTGGGCAAGGGAGTGACGACAGCTGTAAAGATAAACTTATCAATTTACATTGCCATGGCGAAATTTTAACAGAAACACCTGGGAGTAACGATCTTACAGCTCACTAGGAATGTCTTTATGGGAAAAAATATGGGGAAGTGTGGAGCTTTTCATCTTGTAGTCACCTCATTTAGGAACCAAAAAGGGGAAGGAAGATTTTTGAGACCTAGTTCCCAGCTTGACTTTTCCCTTTGACTTAATGAGTTTGAGGTCCCAAGATTTAATTTTCTTTTACACCCTGCAACCAGACTTGTTTATTTCCATTATTCTTTTTGAAGAAACTTTTTCCAGTCTTCTAAGTCAATATCAGTTACTTATTCAGAAGTCCGCACGTGATACTTATTCTTTTGTAACACCATCCTAATATCACACTATTCCATGCAATGCAGTTTTATGTGTGGACGGCAAATTATCTATTTTTCTAAAGAGCAAAAGCAGCAAGTTGTTTGTTGCTTCCAGCATCCAGCAAAGCCATCTCCAGAGAGGAAGAATTCACTTCATGTTCCTTGAATAACTCCTGGAATATTTCAATGCCTGAGCAAAATAAAACCACAGAAAAAGGGCAGAACACTCTGCGTTCATGAAAAGAGTCGTGTGGCACAGTAGAGAGATGCTGGCTTTTGGAGCCTGAAGACCTTCATGACACTGAGCAAGTCTCTCAGTTCCTTTAAAGGTTCGTTTATGCAGCAGTGAGGTGGAGCTAAGCACAGCCGCCATACAGGTACCATGGCGGTCAAGTGAGACAAGTGTGCTAGGCGTATGTTCCAAGGGTGGCGTGGATTTTACTGCTTCCACTAGTTGTGTAGTCTGTGCCTTGTGGTCTCCTGTCAAGAAGATGCGTGCGACATGAGGCTGCTCAGCGCATTCGCACGGAAATACTCTGTTATCCATTGCAGTCATAACACATTTAGAAATGCAGAAGTAACTCTTCACAGGGAAGAAGTTGGGTCTCCTTATATGAGGAGTTCTCTGTTTGTTTTTTGTTGTTGCTGTTGCTGTTGTTTTTGTTTCGTTTTGTTTTGTTTTTGTTTTTTTTCTTCTCTCTCTCTCTCTCTGATCCTATGCAAGCTTCTCAGGTGATTAAACTGGAGTGCTGACTCTGAGTGTAGGTGTATGGGAGAGACGTCCTTCAGGACGAGCAGAAGGAAAACTGGACCTGGGCACGTCCTAGGGTGAAGCACTAATGGCCCGGGGCAGAGGCAATGCGTCACTTTCTTCACCATGTCCACAGGCAGGTTTATTTTATTTTCAGTGCAGTGCCAACTATCCATCAGAAATGTTTTTAAAAATGTATAAATCATAGACTGCAGGCCTATTGTAAGCATTAGATAGAGGAGCACAATTAAAAATTGACTGACTGTTTATGCAGGAGTTTACAATTTTACTTAGAGTTCTTGAAAAATATTCGGGTCAGATTCGCCACTGAAATGTTAATGTAAGTTATGGACTGTCTCCCTGGATACCAGATTTCATAAACATTTGTATGAACTTTATGTTTACCTGAAATCTTAGGGGTAATAAAATGTCAAGGTGAGAATTAAGTCTATCTATAGAACATCCAGATTGGAATAATCACTTCTCCTTAATGGTGGGCTATAAAAGACTCACTTTACAGAAAGGCGATAGAAGTGACTAGGTGGATAGACAAATAGACTGATGGACAGGATTTCTCATCAGCAGAGCCAGGTGCTCCAGGATGTGAGGCAAGAATGTACTGAATGAGTGTGAAGCTGGGAAGAAAAGGAGAGAATTCCAGCCTCGAAAGGCAATTTGCAGGGTTAAAAAAAAATGAAGATTCTTTGGAAAAAGTGGAATTAGATTTGCCATTTGTGGGAAATAATTATGAAAAAGTAGGTTTGGGCCAGAATATGATTCACATGGTAAGGAATTGGAACTTTTACCTTTGGTCCACAAGAGTTTGCTAAAGCCGACTTGAGCAGATTTGAAAAAGAAAGGGTAGAAGGGCCATGGAGGGTCATAGAGAAATGGGCATATTCCCACAAATAAATTCAACCACCACTGGGTACTTTCTTCTTTCTCAGTAAGAGTGCGCACTCAGAAGGGGGAAATTTAGTGTAGTGTTTATTTCCCAGTTAGAAGTTTAGAAATCCTTATTACTTTTCAGTTTTGCTAGAAGTTATCTGTCTGCACTATTTGCACTGAATAATTCAGGTTCTAACAAACAGTTAATCTTGAAGTCAAAAAATGCATATCATATATGGATAGAAATAAATGTGCCTACTAAAAACTGTAAAACAAACGGAAATGGGAAGTACATTTTACTTGGTAAATATGTAAAATTGCTACTCCCTCTGTCATGATGTAGGTACACAAAATGATTAACTTCAGAAGCTGGATGGGATAACCTGGCCCCATATGCCATCTTGTGATACATTCCCCTTCGGTCTCCCCTCTCACTGTCAAACTTCTTGAAAGGGAAGCTGCAAACCTCTTTAACCATTTAGCCTCTGACCTACTAAACTCTACCGCATGGAGTCATACCTCCTCTACCTTCTTCTTCTGTATGTTTTTTTTTTTTTTTTTTTTTTTTTTTTAAGATGGAGTCTTGCTCTGTTGCCTGGGCTGGACTGCAGTAGCGTGATCTCAGCTCACCGCAACCTCCATCTCCCAGCTTCAAGTGATTCTCCTGCCTCAAACTCCGAGTAGCTGGGATCACAGGCACGTATCACCACACCTGGCTAATTTTTGTATTTTTAGTAGAAACGGAGTTTCACAATGTTGGCCAGGCTGGTCTGGAACTCCTGACCTGAGGTGATCCGTCCACCTTGGCCTCGAAAGTGCTGGGGTTACAGGTGTGAGCCACCACCTCTGGCCCCCTCTATCTTCTTCTGATCCCAGTTTCCTCCCACCCCTGGGCACAGAAGCTGAGTAGGGCTCTGCCTCATCCTCTCTGCTATACTCTCCTCCACTGGGCAGTCTGTTGCCTGCATAGCCTCCCTAAGCTGATGCTCAAGGTAAACACAGTGATTTTTCATTTCACTTTTTCCTTTGCTTTCCTTTGTGGAACTAGGTACCAAGTCTTTTAGACTCTTCGTTTGCAGTTTGTTTTGTTTGCTTCGACTCCTCTTCCCCAATACATCTTGTAAAATCTGCATCCCAGGTCCCTACACTTGTCTCTTTACCAGCATCAAATCACACTACCTCAGCCCCTGCTCATCCTCCTTCCTGTGTGTGCCATATAACTTTCCCTGTGGCAGAAATCCTTCTCCTTTCCGTCTGTATATCACATCCGTCGGTGAACCCTCGTCTGAGTATTTTACCGCAGAAGGATGTCTCCCACTTCTGAGTTCTCCTGCAAAAGTCTACCTATTTTTCTGTACCAGCCATTTGGCTCTTATTCAGCATTGCATTTTATCATCAGTTATACTTTAAATTTGTGCTGCCCAATGAAAGGAAGGCAGATCATTTGAGTTCAGGAGTTCGAGACCAGCCTGTCCAACATGGTGAAACCCCATCTCTACTAAAAATACAAAAATTAGCTGGGCATGTTGGCAGGTGCCTGCAGTGCCAGCAACTTAGGAGGCTGAGGCAGGAGACTCACTTGAACCTGGGAGGCGGGGGTTGCAGTGAGCCTAGATCATGCTATTGCACTCCAGCCTGGAGGACAAGAGTGAAACTCCATCTCAAAAAGAAAAATAAAATAAAATTCTGTAAAATGAATACCTTTGTTGCATCTTTTACTCTATGAAAAACAGCATATTGTAAGTGGCTACCAATTTTATTAGTATTTCGATGACACCCAGAAGAGTCCAAGACAATTTTAATGATAGGGATCATGAAGGAGAATCGAACTCTGGCATTAGTTTCTCTGTAATTTTTAGAGAAAATGTCCTCATTGCTTGAAGGCTGCAACCAGCATTATTTACTGGAGATTCTTCAACTTCTCTGCTTTTTTAATTGTCCTGAATGGAAAATGTCTGCATTCTTTGTTACTAACAAAATTGAATTTTTTTTTTACATTTTTCCATTGATCTCAGCTGACTGTAGCATCTGTTGCTATTTTTGTGATAACTGTGGATCAATAGTTTAAAACTTACAATACCCATTATGCCATTCAAAGTCATTTCAGTATCCCTTATTCAAAACTCTTAAATGATTTGCGATTTTTGCTCAGGAAGTCCTATTTTCAGTCAATTCTTTTGAAATAAAGTTATAGCAGAGGATTCTTCAGGGGTGCATTTATTGGATGCAATAAATGCAAAGCTTTTTTGACTTGTTCCGGTGGTTGTTACCTTCACACTTTATTATACCGAATCCAAAATGTGCATGTCTTTACGTTTTAGTATCTCCAACAAAAGGGTCATTGATTTGGCCGTATTTTGTCTTTGTCCTCTCTGTGTGGTGCATAAAATATTGCCACAGCTCACAGTCAGCCTGTGTTAGGTTTGATGAAGTGCCGTAATAATACTGGTTGATGTGCTTTTAGACATTTCTCATTTCCTGGACAAGCAGACCCTCTGTTTATATCACCCAGTTCTTTGCTGCTCTCCCTCCTCAGAACCCTCGTGCAGTTCTAGGACCTTCTCCCACCCGGGCCACATGCCTTTCCCAAGGTGAAGAACAACGACATTCAGAAGAAAGTAAAAGAGGGGTGGCCGGGCGCGGTGGCTCACGCCTGTAATCCTAGCACTTTGGGAGGCTGAGGCGGGCAGATCTTGAGGTCAGGAGATCGAGACCATCCTGGCTAATGCGGTGAAACCCCATGTCTATTAAAAATACAAAAAAAAAAAAATTAGCTGGGCATGGTGGCGGGTGCCTGTAGTCGCAGCTACTAAGGAGGCTGGGCAGGAGCATGGCGTGAACCCAGAAGGTGGAGCTTGCAGTGAGCTGAGATCAGGCCACTGCACTCCAGCCTGGGTGACAGAGTGAGACTTCGTCTCAAAAAATTAAAAAAAAAGGAAAAGAGGGGCAAGGAAAAATTACTGGGGTCCTAAGCGAGCTAAGATTTGCGTTGATTAAACTTGTAATATAAATAAGATACAGTCCAAAAGTAATATCATACCATGTGGTACAATCTTACAACACAGGAATTTAAACATTAACAGATTTCCCTATGAACTGTAAATGTTCAGCACAGAAAGCCCTTTTGAGAGACTTAACATGTTAGTTTTCAAAAAGTTAAGCATTCCCAGATTTCATCAGCATTCCTTTTTTTCAATTGACGTGTAATAATTATACATATTTGTGGAATACAGAGAGATATTTTGAAACATAATATGTGTGGTGATCAAACCAGAGTAATTAACAGGTTCATCACTTCAAACATTGATTATTTCTCTGTGTTGGGAACATTCTAAATCCTCTCTTCTAACTATTTGTAAACGTGTAATAAGTGGTTAATTACAGTCACACTGTGGTGCCGTAGAACACTAGAACAGATTCATCCTCTCTAGCTGTAATTTTGTCTTCTTTCTAAAGACAATCTACAGCTTTGTCAGAAGTTTCAAAGGATGAGAACAGAATGCCTGGGACAAAAGTTTGAGGACAGGAGTGGGGATTGCATTCCTTATAGCATCCGGCATGCATCAGATACTTTAACTGCAAACATTGTTGAAACTTACAGTTAACTCTGATCTAAATAAAATTTAAACTTATAGAATAAAACCCCACTATTTTGAAATTAAACCTGTGTCAGGTGAAATGTAAAAAGATAACTAGAAAACAGAAAAAAGAAAGGCATACTTACAATATAACAATATGTATCTCTGAATTGCTCATGTCTAAAGTTGGAACACACCTTTTTGTGCATGCAAATATGCCCATTAACCAACGACAGAGGGAAGACCATGGAGGCCTTACAGATTTCGAGACTAGGAATGAAATATGAATGTGGTAATAAGTAACGGTTGTTGATGCCTATTTTAGATGAAGAGAAACATGTTGTCACGTGTGTGAGCATATCTGTATACTGCACCCAGTTGACTGAGGTTGTTTTATTTTACGTTACTCTGAATTTATCTTTCAAATTAGGGTTGGTGACCACAGGGTGGCACCTTCCATGTGTCTGTGTGCATTCAGTAGAAAGACCTGTTATCTAAGCCCTGTCTAAGGCATGTCTTCTCTTGGTCCCCTCAGTGGTGACTGCTGCCACCTGAGGATGTTTGCCATCCCCGTGACAAGAGCACAGAGCCCTGAAAAGGGAAGGGCATTCATGTTTGGTGGCAGGACCAGTATTTGCTTTTCTGATCACCAGGATCAAAACTGTAACTTAAATTATGTATTCACTGCACATATGAGCTTCAAGTCATTTTCCGCCAAAATTGAAATAAATAAAAGGTGTGATAACCACCATGCATATTTTATGAGAAGAATGTACAATTGTAGTTATTTTTGCCAGGCCCCAATGCCTGTATGCATTGTACGATGTATTGAAATATGCAAAATACACATACAAATATCTAAGACTTCTCTTCCTGCCACTGTGATAGTCGCTATTTTCTGTTAGGGCTCTCTTGCTTTTTAAGTAACATAAAATTCACAACTTCATATAATTTATTTCTGTGCTTATTAAATGTATAGATCAAAGGGCATATATTGTTATTATACATATCTACTAAATGTATTTAGTAAATAAAAGTGTATGTTAGAGCCCACACAATGCTAATGGAAAGAGACTATAGTAATCATTTACATTAGTGTTTGAAACTTACAGACACCAGAAAGGGAGACGTGGCCCCTTTTCACTTTATTGGTTTGTCACTGCATTCTTCTGCAATTTATTACAAGTAATTTAGTTGTTTCTTTTAAGAATTTCCCTTGACAGTTATCTACCTTTAGAACACAAGCAAGTCAGAGTTTGAGGGAATTCTCCCTTGGCAAAGACTAAATAAGGCTGAGTTAACATTAAATGGGTTATGTTTTGGTAGTTTTAAATACTACCATCTTGGCTATTTTTGTTTTTCTGCTTTGATTTCAGACGATTTCATGCAAGTATGGGAGCTTAAATGAATGTGGTCAGAGAATCTTTAATTAAATATCACTGCCTCAATTTGGAAGTCAGAAACGCGAAGACAAGAAATTGTAATTGATTTTCCTGGTCAGTGTGGATTGTTGGGGCAACCAAGGTAGCTTAAAAAAAGCTTAGTTACTGAGAGGGTGATCTCTCTTGACAGTGTTTTAAATGACATAAGAGGAAATATACTACTCTGTGCAAGGAGATTGGTAAAAAGAAACCAGTAACAGTGTAACTAAAAAATGTTCAACAGAGAAATTTTTCAACAGAGAGCAAGATGATGGCATTTAACAATTAATTTTTCTGTAACTTTAATTCTAAAATAATTTCCATTTCTTTATCAGTAAAAGCATTATAGAAATAAGGATTGCACAATGAAGAATGTGACTGAGAAAGGAAGGTCACATTAGGAATGTGAGGTTTGTGGTTAGCTGTCTTTGCCTCCTGAAGGAAGTCACATCAATTTACTTTAGCAAGATAAACTTATAGGCCATTACTACTAATTGGCTTATCTCTAGAAAGCAAAAAATCAATGATAATTTCTCCCGATAGTCATTGTTTGTGATTAGGGTAGGAAATGCAATTTTTATTAAACTAATTGTCTCTGTTCCATTTAAGATTAAAATATAATATGGGACTATTGTAGTTACATGACTGTAATATAAATGAACACTGACTTTCACATCCGCTTAAAGCACTTTGTAATTGGACCTAATCATGTAACCACAGTCATGTGCTGAATGTCACCTGTGTATCAGATCCTGGGAAGAAATGACAGGAGGTAGGGGAGAGGGCTCAGGGAGAAAGCTTACCCAGAATGCTTCACGCAGAATGTTCTGGTAGGATGTACACAGCACCTTCTACATGCCAGGCATGGCTTTCACCCATTCATATGTAGACATATGTAACATCCCAACAGCCTCACAAAACAGGGCCTATTTATGCCACTCCCACTTTGCAGATGAGGATCTGAGGCAATGCCACACAGCTAATGAGTGGTAAAGGTGAATTTGAAGCCAGGCAGTGTGAAGCAGGTGTGTCCTTATCCACAGCTCCATTCTGCAGAAGCTGAGTCAGGCCAGGTCGCAAGTGATGGAAGACCTGGGGCATGAGAAAGATTCACTCTGCCATTGCCTGGTGTTGCAGGAGCCAGGGCCTGGGAGCTACGGTGAGGCAGGTGGTAGACACACTCTAAATGATATTTTACTCATGTGGTCCATACCAGTGATCCCAGCAATTTGGGAAGGTGAGGTGGGAGGATCACTTCAGCCCAAGATTTTGAGACAAGCCTGGACCACGTAGTGAGACCACATTGCTACAATTTTTTTTTTTTTACATTAGCCATGCATGGTGGTGATTTGCACCTGTGTCTCAGCTTCTTGGAAGGCTGAGGTAGGAGAATCACTTGAGCCCAGGAGGTGGAGGCTGCAGTGAGTCGTGTTTGCCCCACTGCACTCTAGCCTGGGTGACACAGTGAGACCCTGTCAAAACAAAACAAAACAAAACAAAAAAATACACACACACACAAATGTTGAGTGAGAATCAAATTGTGTTAATACACATAGAATATGATTAGATGCAGATGTAATGCGATTACAGGGTTTTATGAGTACTAAAAAGATTTAATGTATGTAAACTGCATACAACAGTGTTGGAAACATAGAATTTGTATTATTAATCTCCTTCACACCTGCTTTAGGTAGTTCTTTGTATTTCTATTCCCTCTATTTTTTTAATCCACCGTACTTATTCCCACTGAAAACCATGTATTTTACCCATTTACCTGTCTACTGTTTATATTCTTTCCCTAGAAAGAAAGCTCTAGGAGGGTATAATTTTTGTCTGTTTTATTTACAACTCTATGTCATATATTTAGAAAAATGCTAGGCATAAATTAGGAAATCAATGCATATTTTCAAAATGAACACTGATAGAAAGTGTAATTGGCAAGATTAGCAAGGAGCATGTGTGGTATCTGTAGCAACATTGTAAAGGCTAGAGGTGTGGTAGGCCTTGCTCCAAACGAGCTTCTGTTGTCCATGAATTTAATCCTGATAGCAAGCCTCTCCAGAGGGCAGCCCATTTCTCAGCCGAGTGAACCAGGGCACCATGAGATTCAGACTTACCTGTGGAGAGAGGTAAATGAGTAGTGAAGTCAGACACTGAAGCAAGTCATGCTGATTCATATTTTCTAAAGGCAGAATTTGCTTTTTACTGTGTAACTGGACAGAATCAGTAGCTAATACACACGGAAACATGAATATATTGACACAGAGACTTCTAAAACATTTTGCCTAATATCTGCATTTTCTAGGTGCATTCTGGAATCACCTAAGGACTTTGTAAATTACACAGTTGCTCAACTTCCAGGATTAAAAGTCTTGAGTCAATATTTACAGAATCTGGTTGTGTGTGTGTGTGTGTGTGTGTTTTGTTTGTTTGTTTTTTATCTTGCCATATATGGTGTATAAGCCAAGTTTTGGATCTATGTTGAGTAATATCACTAAATATCCAAATCAGACAGAAAGCCACTAAGGAGCCAGGGGCAACAGGCCCGTTACCGTGTGCCTGATCAAGGGAAATATGACTTGGGAATGTATCAGCTGAAGGAAATGCTGGTGATTGAAAAGAGTTATTTTGCAAATGTACCCATTTCACATGGCTGTGGTGGCTGGCCTGTGTCCTCTCATGTCCACATTCATATCACCTATTTTGTTTTACAAAAACAGAATTCCCTCCTCACTCCTCTCTTTGCACACCACAGGGGAGCTGTTGCTTTCAGAACAAGAACAGAGGCTACTCTGGAGGGTTTGGATGAAGTAAAAGAAGAGTTATGTCTCTAACTGGAAAGGGAAAATGGCTTCAGTACGGCCTTATTGTAGCATCAGCGGCATTAGATGAAGTTTCATGGGAGCAACCAGAAGGAAGGTATCCCCGCCACGGGGCCTCAGCACCCGCTTGCAGAGAGCCAAGAGATCTGATTACAGAAGAAGCAGCCACATTAGGAGAGTTTCTGTATTTTATTTTACTTATTTTTTTTGAGACAGAATCTCTCTCTGTCACCCAGGCTGGAGTGCAGTGGCGCAGTTTTGGCTCACTGCGACCTCCGCTTCCCAGGTTCAAGCAATTCTCCTGCCTCAGACTCCCGAGTAGTTGGGATTATAGGTGCCCGCCACCATTCCTAGCTATTTTTGGTATTTGCAGTAGAGACAGGGTTTCACCAAGTTGGTTAGGTTGGTCTTGAACTCCTGACGTCAAGGGATCCGCCCGCCTCAGCCTCCCAAAGTGCTGGGATTACTGGCGTGAGCCATCGCACCTGGCAGAGTTTCTGTATTTTAAATTGAGCAGTATTCCCAATGCTTCCAGGCAGAAGCAAATCCATTTTTCTATGATGCTGTCGAACAGCCCTCATCAGTCTGTCGGCTATCAGTAATAAATAAGATGCAGCAGACCCCGCCTGGAAGCACTAGGGAGACACTGGGCGATGAAACATGGAACTGTGCTGAACGGGAAGCCGAAGGCTCCCATTCTCATCGTGAAATGCAGGCTTCCAATTCCATACATCAGCTCAATGTTTTAAGTAGTATATTGGTAATGGTAGTATCCTTAAATAATTAAATATCTTTATTAAGTATTAATTTAGCACATTGGAACTCAGGGATAAAAAGTTCACTTTAAAAATTCTTTGTATTTTTAAACAGCTTGCATTTCTTCCTGAGTTTATTCACTGCCGTATACACACTCACACCCTTACACACGTACAGACATCCCCCCCTTATCCTTGAAGGATAAGTTTCAGGACCCCAGTGGATGGCCGAAACTGTGGCTAGCACCAAACCCTACATAAACTCTGTGTTTCTAGTACTTTGTACCCATGATAAAGTTTAATTTATAAATGGGGTACATATGAGATAAACAATAACTAATAATAAAGTAAAAAACATTCTAACAGTATGCAAGTATCCACCCGCTTGCCATCATTAAGTACAAGTAAAATAAGGGTTACTTGAACACAGCCACCACAACCCCATGGCCGTCCATCCAGTCCCTGAGATGGGCACTGAGTGACTCCCAACTCCAGGCAGGCGGTGCAAACAGCAGGGACCTTCTGGACAGAGGAATGATTCAGGACCGAGGCAGGATGCAGCAGGGCGGTGCAGGGTTTCATCACACTCGAAGAATGGCGCACAACTTAAAACTTACGAGTTGTTTTTTTCTGAAATTTTTCTTTGAATATTTTCAGACCACAGTTGACCGTGGGTAACTGAAACCGTTGAAAGCAAAACATTGAATAAGGGAAGATTACTGCATACACACACCAAATCAAAAATATATTCTTACAGGTTTCTATCATCTAATCCAGATAATATATATTATATTTTATATATATATAATATATATGTCTATGTATATATATTCATACATATATGTATGTGTATATATATTCATATGTATATATATGCATATATAAATATGTATATGTATGTGTATATATATTAATTTGTGTAATATATGTATGTGTATATATGAGAGTGTGTGTGTGTGTATGTGTGTGTGTGTGTATTTATGGCCTCCCAGTACTGAGTCTAATTCCTAACTTCTTTCAGTTTATGTTTTCCACTTTAGCCTCTGTTGGTAAAGTTTGTGTCACTTTTATAAAACCAATCAGCAGCATTTACTTCCGCTGACATATTCCCAAGTCAGATTTCCCTTAATCAGGGCACACATATCTATAGGTAGGTAGGTAGGTTGGTAGATAGGTAGGTAGGTAAGTAGATAGATAGATAGATAGATAATGGATAGATAAATAGATATATGAGAGATGATAGATAGATAGATGATAGATGGATGGATAGATAGATAGATCTCTTTTAAAACAAATTTCAAAATAATCTTGAATCACTCGAGAAATACCTGACATGAGGCCAGGTGAAACGGAATCACTCAGTGGGATGGACGTTTCAGCTTAGTAATTAAGCATTCAGTTTATCAGGTGTTACTCTTGAAGGTTCAGTCCATCTGGGACATTTTTAACTTTTCTTTTTTTCTGTCTTAGAAAAAATCAATTTAGGATTGAACTCTGTTCAAACAAGCAAACAACCCAAAAGGTCTTAAAGGCAAGGGTTGCTGAAACGCAGCTTTCATGGTGCGTTGCCTGGGCATAAAGTCAGCGTGTTCAGTAGAATGTACTAAGAAATTACACAGAGTCTCAGCATATATTTTCGTCTTATCGCTACTGAGCTTATGGTTCTTTTTGTTTTTGTAGTTAAATTACTATTCCTAAGGAATGAGTCCTTCCAGTATGACTTGGTTCATTATTAATTTCATTGAAGGGTACAGCTAGAAAAAGTCCTTGAAAATAAAATTTCGTTGGTTTACTATGGTGAGGCTGTGATCCACACAGGTTAAATGACTTGATCAAAATTATTTTTAGCGGAAAGATTTTAAGCCTTTCTAAAGAGGGCAGCTTTCTATCGAGTAATTGCCCTGCAGGGTGGCCTCGGGCAAAATTGCTAAATTGATAGAGTGAGTCCTCTCCGAAAGACTCTGTTCCCAAGGCAACCACCACAAGTGACCTGAACTCAGGGCTTGCCCGTGGCTTCCGCTAGGAGCCCTCTCCTCCAAGGCCCTCCTTTCCCTGGTGGCATCCATTTTATTAGGCTCTTTGGTCATAGGAATGGAGCATTTTTTTTTTTTTGTCTAAAAAATGTGGAGAGCATGCATTCTGCTCTTCTTAGAATGTTGCTGCTCTTCTTTAAATATCTGCTGAGTTCATTAAGAGCCCAGGGTTTGGAGTCCATTGTATGGTTTCAAACCTCAGGTCCAAAACCACGAACGTGAAATTATTCAACTGCTCTAAGCTTTAGTTTCCTCAATGATAAAGCAGTGATAATGATGGAAACTCACTCATGGGTGGTGAGGGGTAAATGAAACATCACATGTCCAAAACATAAGCACTTAATGCTGTTACCATTAATATTGCTATTGCTCATCATCTTAGTCTCTCTACCTGTAAATTCTGTGCTCTAAGCCTCTGACCCATTTATACTTTGTTTCCCCAATTGTTGCTGACCTCCCAGTACCGAGTCTAATTCCTATCTTCTTTCAGTGCATCGTTTCCATTTTAGCCTTGGTTGCTAAAGTTCATATCACTTTCAAAACCTATTTTAGATTCTTCGGGGCTGGAATCAAATCAACCCAGCCATATTGGCTGCACTGGGTCAAGCACTTATCCATGAATTGTCCAACAGTGGCTGGGCAAGTTTCGGATTGCATTGAAGGGGATAAAACTGGTAGTCATTATCATGAATATGCCAGGTAAAGAATTCCAAACTCTTACCAAGACAAGCAACATTTCTCCCTGTATTAGCCTGAACTTCCACTAAAATGGAATATTCCTCCATCTCTTTCTTTCAAGAGAGGCATTCAGAGACACTCTATTTGTGGAGATAAATCTGTATCTCCGTAAATGCTGGTCATTGTAGAATGCAAGTCGATGTTTGCTGGGGGAAGGAGGACAGTGGGAAGGTGGAGAACTGCTTAATGGGTAAGAGGTTTTACTTTGGAATGATGGAAGTGTTTACAGACATACTGAAATATTTATGGATATATAGATTTATGTTCTGGGGTGTGTTCGAAAATAAACTTGATTGGGAAGAAAGTGCATAAGGATATAGGAAAAATAGCTGTGATAATTATTACAGCTGAGTGATGGGTATCTGTAGGTTCAGTTCACTTTTATCTGTAGTTTTGTGTATGTTTGAAATAAATTTTCCCCACTAAAAGAATTTTTACAAAAGCAACCTTTGGCAAGAAATGGCACTTTGAAGCAGTAAATTTGTCTACCTATTATCGTGGCTAAAAGCACTCTCTCTTATCACCTCTAGCAAAATTTCCTAATATCTGGCATAACATGGATGGGGTTGTTTTTGAACATGTCAAAATATTAGGTTAAGGGTATCACCTCTGAGTGACACATAACTCTGGTCCTATCTGCATAGAACTGTGAATAAGTTTCTAGGTCTGTTTAATGGAATAAACAAGGTGCCTTTTGGTGAGGTTAGTAAATGCTGGTGAAGGTCAATCTCTTAGAAGAAATGTAAGCTTTTTAGAGGATGACATAAGTGAGAGGTGCACATGTAGGCACTGAAACCATACAGTGTGTGCCAAGCTGTTCATTGGCGGTAGCGCTTTCCTCTCCTCGCTGTGATCCCTACCACTAACCTGGGGCCAGATCAGCATCAGTCAATTAAGGGATAATGGATCTCTTGAGAGCCTTCCTAGACAGCATTCTTTGCTCTGCTAACCTAGAGGTTTGCTCTATCCCTGCTCAGTGGTGATCAGACACAGGGCAAAAGAAAAAAAAAGTCGCTGCTTAAATTTTTTTGGGAGCGTGAGAAGAATGCATCAGTGTGTTCATTTATCTACATGAAGGAATGGCTGAGTCAGGGATGGTGCATCCAAGGGGCTCCACATGCTCAAGGTATTTTCTCATCTCGAATTTAACCATATGGGGAATCAAACTGGAAGCCTCATTCTCTGCCTACCTGATGGAGACATGATTTTGGGGAATGGAAGGACTTGAAGCCTTCAGGATGATCACATTGTCTCCTTGTAAGTAGTTTACCTTTGCAAATGGGAAAGTTCTTTTGGGGTGAGAGGAGAATCACAGCCTTGAGGTAGAGGACCTGTGGAAACACTTGAAGCCCTTCGACCAAAGCTTTTTCTCCTCTGGACTTTTTGAAACATTATTATGTATCCATTCTTCTGTTTTTGTTTTTTGTTTTGTTTTGTTTTACTTTGAATTGGCAAATAATAATTCTGTAGATTTCGGGAGTACAGTGTGATGTTTTGATACATGCTTCAATACATGGAATATGCAAGGTACCTTGTTTATAAATATGCTGTAGAGTGATGAAATCATGGTCATCAGGATATATATCACCCGAAATAATTATGTCTTTGTGGTGAGAACTTTTAAAATCCTGTGAGCTTTGGTGGAAGTGATAGAGACTTAGGAGAAGAGGCGTGTTTCATCTTTAAACACTTCCCTGGTAGCCCCCATCACTTCCTCTAAGTTGAGTTCACCATCTTTCCACACTAAGATCTGCTAATGACTTCCAGCAGGTTGTCATGAAGTCTTACTGTCCCGATACCTTCTGGACATTGTCAAGGCCCACTTCGATTCCTCTTGGGTAGGTTCCACAGTCTCTCTTGCTGGGGAAATATATTGCCTCTATGTTCAAGCACTTGAAAGGTATTTCATCTCCTGGCGGATATTATATTCCTCTTTTAACGTGCAGAGAGTTGTGCCGAAGAACTGACTGAGCACACCTGAGCCCAAGGCGAGTGTGTGGTGGCAGAGCTAGACTGGCAAAGTCTCACTCCGAAGCCCACCCTCAGCCAGCATCTGCCCTGCACGAGCCCCGTGCCAGGAGGTGAACACTTCCTGTAGCAAGCCCTCAGTCATTAAAAAGGCAGGGAAGAGTGTGCCTGACTAACCTGAGGTCTTTTTAAGACGGCGTTGCTTATTGCGTGGCAGTAAGTCTTGTCATGAACGAGTTAGTTAAATATTCCACAAGTGAGTTTTCTGAAAGTTGTCTACTTTAGCTCGAAACCTTCACTTCCCTGGCTGACATGCTCAGATCACATGGAGAATTACGGCCAGACTTTGGATTAGAGGTTTTGCTGGTCGGTTTGGCCTGGCTCCCCGCAGAGGACAGTAGCATCACACTCTACCACCTCAGCCCTGCAGATATTTGAACAGCATTCATTTGCATTATTTTGTGATTATTGATTTAAAATGCAGTAGGTGATAGATTGAAAACCACGTGAATGCAAGTATCCCTGCCTTAGCCCATGAATCTGCTTCAGTAAAAGAACTAATGTTAGAAATATTAAGGGGGCATTATCAGTCAATGTGCCAAATAAACATCATATTTGACATTTCAGATGTATTAATAGTTCAGCTCCATAACTTAAGACAGACCACGCCCACCATTTTAACTTGCATCATTTGCAAGATTACCAGAGCACTCTTTCTACTTTCTCCTTCTGTTTCATCTGTGCTCCCCGCATGACTGCTCCAGGGTGGTGGTCTCTACCACAGATGCCCTTTTTCTGTGGTTAATGTGCAAGTCAGTCACACCACTGAAAGGCTCTTGGTACATGGGCAAACCTACATTTATATTTATTTTGAAAGAAAAGTGGTTAAGTTTTATTATTTTACTTATTATTTGCTACTCTGTTACGATAAACCTAACACAGAGTTTACCATCTTAACAATGTTTAGATATTGTATTAGTCTGTTTTCATGCTGCTGATAAAGACATACCCAAGACTGGGTAATTTATAAAGGAAAGAGGTTTAATGGACTCACAGTTGCACATGGCTGGGGAGGCCTCACAATCATGGTGGAAGTTGAAGGAAGAGCAAAGGGATGTCTTACATGGTGGTGGCAAAGAGAGAATAAGAATCAAGAGAAAGGGGTTTCCCTTTATAAAACCATCAGATCACATGAGACTTATTCACTACCATGAGAACAGTATGGGGGCAACAGCACCCATGATTCAATTATCTCCCACTGGGTCCCTCGCAAAGCAGGTGGGAATTATGGGAGCTACAATTCAAGATGAGATTTGGGTGCGGACACTATCAAAGCCAAACCCTTTCAAATGTACAGTTCAGGGGCATTGAATACAGTCACACTGTTGTGTAGCCTCCACCGCCATCCATTTCCAAAACTAAAAGTCTGCACCCATTAAACTCTCATTACCCATACCCCCTCCTCCCTGCTGCTGTTTGAATTTGACTACTCTAAGTATCTAATTATCAATGAAATCATACAGTATTTGTCCTTTTGTGATAGGCATAGTTCACCTGGCACAATGCCCTAAGGCTCACCCATCTGTGGCATGCATCTGCGTTTCCTTCCTTTTTAAGACTAAATTATAACCGATTATATGGTCAGATCACATTATCTTTATCCATTCATGTGTTTATGGACAGTCTTTCTGCCCCTCCTTGGTTATTGTAAATAATGCTGTTTTAAACTTGAGTGTAAAAACATCTGCTTGAATCCCAGCTTTCCATTATTTCAGGTGTGTATGCAAAAGTCGAATTGCAGTATCATATGCTCATTTTTATTAGTATTTTTTCGAGCAACTTCCATACTGTTTTTTCATGACAGCTGCCTCATTTTACATTCACACCAGCAGTGCATGAGAGCTCTAGCTTCTTACTCTTTATTAATTTTTAATGCACACATTGATCACCCTCATGTTAGAATATTAGACAGGAAAAGCCCATCTGAGCTGAGGTATCCACTTGGTACCTGGGCGGGGCTGCCAGCTCCCTGGCACCCTCTGTAGGTGTATTTATGGGAACTGCAGTGCCACAGTTGAGGTGGGAGGGTGTGCAGATGAGCTGACTGCCTCAAAGGTGTGTGTATGTAGAATTACTTTCCAGAGGTTAGCTTTCCTCTTGTGATAATTGTCAAACGCAACTATGAAAATAAACACAATTTAAAATTAAACATTCACATTGCTCTAAGTATGGTTTTAAAATGAAACACTTTTTAACCATGTTTAATATCATAAATAATTGGTATTATGGGATAATAATAAGTTGGGTAACATTAAATGCCATTATCTTTATATAGAGAGAAAAAAGGATAGCTACCATTAGTAACTAAGAGAAAATAAATGCAAATATTGAGGGTTTGTGTTCACAGTGTTTACTGATGGTATGTATATTCATAAATGTAATTTTTCAGAGTTTAGTCATTAATTGTTAGGTTATCTGTGTATGATGCTAAACAGACATATCCTCAGGATTTTTAACGGGACAGGAAATCTATCTTTGGGCAGGGAGACATTGCTTGAGAGTGACTCAAACTGATTATTAAAACATTAGATATTTGCACAACTGATTTCCATCAGAGGGCACGCTAAGAATAAGGCTCAGGAATGAGAAATGGACTGGCAAGTTCCCTCTGGTATTCAAGGGTCCATAGGTAAATATACACCTCGTATCACTCACAAACCAGAACCACAGACTGATGTCACCCGTTTGATGGAACATAAAAAAGGACTGATGTGCCTACCCTCCTAACACAGGGAACTTCACATGAATATCCAGATTTCCTGCTTCTCCTGAAAACATATAGATTCAGAAACACTGGACCCAAACTATGCAAGATAATAAATGTGTTCAAAGTTGGCCTGTCATCTCTGGTTTAAAGCATTCCATCTGGCTCTACACATTCAATACCTGCTGACCCCTGTCCTTGTCGCCAATCTCATTCCATCCTTTCTAATTATAGAGACTTATATTATAGCCTGAAAGATGGTGGTGGATTAGTTCTATTGCTGCAAATAAATTACCCTAATTATTATTGGCCTAATCAAGAAAGGTGTCTGAGCTCACGTATTTTTTAAGGGAGACGATGTGCAGCCTAGCTGGGCTGTTCTTTCCCAGCCTCTCATGGGTTTACAGTCAATACTGGCTGGGGCTGCAGGCAACGGAGGCTGAGTTCCAAGAGCTCATTCGTGTGGAGATTGGCAGGATGCCTCGGTGCCTGCATGGCTGTTGGCAGGGGACCTCAAGTCCCTTACTAGGTGGCATTCCCAGTGGCTGCTTGAGTACCCTCATGGCATGGCTGTTGACTTCCTGAGAGCTGCACAATTCTTCAAGAGAGAAAGAGCCAGCAGGAACTTGCAATGACCCGGTCTCCGTAGTCACACACAGTTACTTTCACTGTTTTTTCTATTCATTTCTTGCGAGTCACTAAGTCCGGCCCACTATCAAAGAAAGAAGGAGTAGGCTCCATCTTTTCAAGGGCATGTTTAATAATGGTAGATGTATTTTTATCCACTGCAAGTGGAATACGTGGGTTGAGATACTGAGTCACAGTTCTTGAAAGATTCCTAGATTAATGGTTTTCACGTGTTCCCAAGTCCTTCCACTCTGCCCTCACTAACAACACAGCAGTTGGTATGTGGCCCTCTGCCTACTGTCTCATTGCAGTGGTGGCTGCCTCTGCCACATCTGAGACCAGGTCCTCCACTGCTCACTCCATCCTGTTGCTTGGACATCTCTCCTTCCCTGAAACCTTCTCTCTCCTAAGCCATCAGCCTTCCTCTCTCCTCAACTGCTTCTGCTTAATACAAGCAGCTCATGGGAGAGACACAAACACACAGACATACACACACACATACACATTCATATCACCCACAAAATCAGCACCGGTATTTTTCCCTTGGCCCCACAGTCGCCTTCAGCTATGGTCCCAAATCTCTGCTTCCTTTTAAAAAATAAAAATGTTCAAGTGATGTCTATGCTGGTCATCCAGGCTCTTTCTCATTGTTTCCCTGTCCATGGCCCTGGACCTGCCAAACTCATTGGTTACCTCTCAACCCACACCTTGAGGGCCTTGCTAGCAACACTAATCTCTTTTCACTTTCATTTCCTTGAACCTACCTCCTTGCCTTCAGGACAGAATTCCCTCCTTTAGTACCTTTCCTACCTATCTGCTGTCTCTACCTCCTTTGCTGAAAACTCACCTTCCAAACTGCTGTGCTGAGGGCCCTTAACCTCCTGCCTCACTCCTCTAGTCGTCTGGAGAGGTTAATGGGCCTCTTCCCAGAATAACATTTACAGCTGTATAAAATATTAGGATACCAAACAAAGCTAGTTGCATTGAAATAGTCATCATCATATTTTAAAAAGAATTTGTACATAGTGGGGCATGTGCTTCTTTACCATGGCGAATCTAGTAGCGACAATAGTCTGAATTTTTAAATTAAAGCTTCTGATATCTGCCATCACTGTTAATGTGATAAGAAAATAGCTACAGTTTCTGCTGATGGCAAAGTACTCCTGGTATTCTTATGCCTTTTTGCTTACACTCATAACAGAAGAGAATACCAATTTTCACTTAGAAGGCAGTGTAAATAAAAATGCATTTCTTTTCCTATTTAATTTAATGGACTCCCTGAATTCTCACGGTTGAGCCCAGTAAATGTCCTTCCTGCATACGGGGAGTGACCCAGAGGCCAATTCTCATTCCGCCTCCCTAATTCCTCTCCCAGCCCAGAGGAAGGGTGCTCAGATCTTTCAGCCTTAGGACCCTTTTGAAAATTGTTGAAAATCCCAAACAACTTCATTTTTTAAAGGTTATATAGCTACCAATACTTAATATATTCAGAATTACATTGAGAGAAAATTTTTAATGTTTATCACTTCATTTAAAAATGACAATACTCCTTTAAAAATTAACATATATATTTATGAAAATAAGTATATTTGACCAAACAAAAACCGAAATAAAAGTAGTAAAAGAGGTAGCATTGTTTTCTATTTTTGCAAAACTTTTTAACATCTGGCATGGTGAAAGAGGCTGGTTTCTCATATCTGCTTTCGTATTTAACGTGCTGTGCTCTGTTATTCTGGTTGAAGTCAATGAACAAAATCTGTGTTTACACACATAGAAAGTTGAGAAAGAGAGGCGTATTTTAATATCCCCCTTAGATAATAGTGGATATTTTTCTTTCACACAACATTACACTTAACAAATGGCTATTTCTTAAAAGTTAGCTGCAAAGTGGAATCTGGATCCATATAAGTCAACTTTTTGCACTTTATTATAGTAAAATGTGTTGGTCTATTTTGCATTTTGAATGAATTTTTTCCTCATCCGTGATTTGGTAGCAGTAAGTTGGGTCATTTTGAAATCATGGGTTCACTTTATGCATCTCTTTCAAATGTTAGTGTCTATATCTAAAAATAAGTTAGATATTGTGCAATAACTAAAAAAGCACATGTGTTAATATCACCCTGCTCTTAGCAAAAAAAGTCTTTAAGTATTGGGAAGTTACAAAGACAGACACTACTTGTCTAAAATTCTAATATTTTCTTGAAAACCCAAATTTCATCATTGGCAAAAAGACTATCTAATAATTGTTTAGGTAATGATAGCTGACTGTTCATTTTTAAGTAAATAAATGCCCAATTATGAATTTCTGAATATCTGAAGAGGATACACAGGATCCTAAGATAGTTTCCCATGACCTATGCTCTTGGATAATGCACCCTCCTTGAGTGAATATGATGTGTTCTCTGTCCTATGATTAGCTTATGGCTCAGTTGACTTTAAGAAAGGGAGATGGTGCTCAGTGGCCCTGACCTAATCAAATGAGCCCTTAAAAGGGACTTTTTCCTGAGAAGAGGTTTTGAGTGTGAGGAGGATTCGAATTGGGAGAGTCCCCGTTGCATTGTTGATGGACGGGTCACAAGGCAGGGAAGGGTGCATGGCCACAAGCTTCCCTGAGTGCCCCGAGTGGCCCCTTCATTAGCCAGCAAGAAGATGGGAACCTCAGTCCTAGAACCACGGAATTGGACTTCACCAATAACCTGATTGAATGTCAAAAAGGATTCTTCCTTAGGACTGTAAGAGAAGAAAGCAGCTGCACTAGTTCCTTGAGTGTTAGACCCAGCTCAGAGGGCCCAGTGGAGCTTCACCTGCAGAGTTGGGAAATGATAAAATGCTGCTTTAAGCTCTTAAGTTGGTAGTAATTTACGTGGCAATAAAAACTGGCACACACACAATAGTTTGCTAGTCTCTCAAGTAAAAATGGTGTTCCATGAAAAAGCAGCTAGTTCATCCCTGAAATCGGGGAATCTCACACACATTTTTCCTCAAGACCAGCATCATTTCATGTTACACAGCAGAAGTGCAGGTGCATTCTGCTAATGATTAGCATTAATGCTAATGTTAGAAACCCTAACGACAAGAGTTTTCGCTTGTAATCTAGAATCCAGAAAAATTGATCCTAGGGCAATTTACCGAACACTGTGCGGAATATACACATTTCATGCCTGGACCAAACAGTTTTACTAATGGGGACTTTTCCCACTAGGGTCCTTTTTAAGGTGAGTTATCAATGACAGTATTTTGGAGATATTCACAAGAGGTAAGAAGGGTTATAGATCAGAGAAAAACTCAAAGGTAAGAGAGCCACTGCTTTTCAGGAGAGAATGGTTTCAGATCTGTCTGAGGTTGGGGCAAGCACTTTTTAATATTTATTTAAGATTAGGAGTTTAGTCATATGTTGATTTCTTAGCTACGGTGCTTTCAAATTCCTAAAGTGACCCTCAACTTCGTCTTAGATTTTATGAAAGCTCATATCTATTTATTTATTTATTTGTGATGGAGTCTCACTCTGTCGCCCAGGCTGGAGTGCAGTGGTGTGATCTCGACTCACTGCAACCTCTGCCTCCCTGGTCAAGCAATTCTCCTGCCTCAGCCTCCCGAGTAGGTGGGCCTGCAGGTGCCAGCCACCATGCCCAGCTAATTTTTTCATTCTAAGTCTCAAATTCCTGACCTCAAGTGATCCACCTGCCTCGGCCTCCCAAAGTGCTGAGATTACAGGCATGAGCCACTGTGCCTGGCCCTTTCCTTATGCTTCTGACACATCTCTACTTGTACAACCTGTGCCAACTCCATCCATGCGTACTGGCTTGTGGGGGGCTTGGGGACAGCAGGAGGTGAGGGATGAGGACGGTGTTGGGTGCACCTGTGGCATGTAGATGCATCAGTACTTCCCATTGTGGACAGTCAGCTACTTAACGGGCACTTCATTCTCTGCTGTTTTCTTCATACAGCGCCTCTCAGAAAACTCCCTGTAATTAATTTCTCAAAAAATGGCTTATGATGAAGGTTGACCGTTCAGAGAGAAATTGCATTATCCTCATGTAAAGAATTTGCAATTCTGTTCCTTTATTTTTCACCCCATTAACTTTGATTTAACGTGTTATTTAATGAAATTAAAGAAGCTCTTCCAAAACCATGAGGAGGAAAACAGCAAAATAAAGGTATTTGCAAAATAAGAATGATTAAAGTAGGAGTGAGAAAGGAGAAAATAAGTTTGAACCTGAAATACCTCTGGAATTTAATAATTTAAAAATCCTAAGAATATGTTTCTCTTTGTGCCATGCACTAGAATGCTGTAAGTTACCTTGTTATCTTCATGACCGATGTTAAACTAATGGACTCCGTCCCATATGTGCCAGCTAACTCTTTGATGTTTTCTGAGGAATCAGAAACATGGGACTGATCCTAAAAAGCTGGGCTAGAGACGTTGATGATTCAGTTTCATCTGCCATCACTAGTAAAAATCCACAGCCACACACACTCACTTACACACCCGAATATGTGGCCACTCATCTCAGATCCTTGAGGGGCATTGCGGCTTATAAAAGGAAAAAAATGATTGGATTTAGGAGTTTCACAAATAAAATTGCATTCCTTTGAAAATCTCGCAGAGGCTGGAGAAAAAAAAAAATGGTGTTTCAGGACAATCTGATCTTCCCATTATGCATAAGTCATAACCGGCCGGGCATGGTGGCTCACACCTGTAATCCCAGCACTTTGGGAGGCTGAGGCGGGCAGATCACCCAAGGTCAGGAGTTTGAGACCAGCCTGACTAACATGGTGAAACCCCGTCTGTACTAAAAATAGAAAAAAATAGATTAGCCGAGTGTAGTGATGGGCACATGTAATCCCAGCTAGTTGGGAGGCTGAGGCAGGAGAATCACTTTAACCCAGGAAGCGGAGGTTGCACTGAGCCGAGATCACGCCATTGCACTTCAACCTGGGCAACAGAGCAAGACTCCCAAAAAAAAAAAGTCTCTACTGTTAGATGTTCACATCTCCTGAAGCTGTTTTGAATCGTGTCAGCATCTGAAGGTGCTACAGCTTTGCTCTGTGAAATGAATCTCCCAGGGCTTAGAGTACATGCCTGGAACTAGGTATCGTTCATGCTTCCCCATGGGTCATGAAGGAGAAATGTGCTGGTGTGTGTGTGTGAAAGAATAAAGACTTTGACCACCAATGCTGTGAGGTTTCTCCTACTGTGAAGTGTCACCCCTGTTTAAGAAGGTTAGCCCCCAGTGTTGAGACAACAAAAGGTCTGTGGCAGCAGAAAGGAAGTGGTTATTGTTGAATGTGTTGTTCACAGATCTGAAAGGACACATGTATTCTGTTGAAGTGCTTAAAGGAAATAGTTTACAGTGAGGTTGTTGTGCTTGGACAGCTTTTATTATTCCCATAGATAGAAAAGGCAGAAGCAGTACCAGGAGTTGCCAAAGTCACGTTCCAGTAGCTTCTCCTCTCTCTCCCCTTTCTTTTTTCTTCTGTAAGCTCTATTGATTGATTAAATGGTAAGATGTGCCAATTTCTCCATTGGAAATGAAGATGACGTGGCATGTTTCCAACTCCATGGACGTCTTACTTGGGGAGTGGACAGGTTCATCCCCAGCTTCCTGTGTGCGGTGAAGTTTAAGGGGAAAAGCTGAATAAAGAGTTGCACTAACATTCCACGTTGAATGTAAAAAAGACTTGGAAAGTTCTTCATTTTCTGAAAAGTATTTTCCATGCACTTTGTGTAACCACACAGGCTAGACATTGCACTAGGTGCTTCTATTTGCCATGTCATGTAGTCTTCACCACAGCTCTGAGGGGCAGGTGGTGATCATCTTTATTAAACACATGAGGAATCTGCGATTTAGAGGCATTTTTAACCTGCCAAGGTGACATCTCTAATGAGTTCCAGAACAATGATTAAGTCTTTCTTACAACTAACTTCAAAATCCCCACTGTCAGGGAGATTTTTCCTATTAAAGATCCAAAAGCTGGACACACGTAGAGCTGGAAATGCCTTCCACACAGGAGGAATGGAAAGCAGCCAGTATATATTTGTACGTAATATGTGCCTGATATGGGGGCTACAGTGTGTTCTATGTGAATGACACCCCTGGACTTCCCCAAACTCATCGGACCGCCCTACCCATAGTGCACTTTCCTCTGTGCATAGAGCATCTTCTTCGTTCATCACAACACTCTTGCAAGAGATGTATTATTGCCCTTATATGTCAAAAGAAGTCACTGAAGTTAATTTTCCCAAAGTCTTCATTGCAATGAATGGTCCAGGGAAAATGGGAACTTTGTTCTGAGTTAAATACCTCCCACTTTTCTTGAGATTCTGCATTATCTGCCTGGAAAAAGAATGAGAAACTAGACTTTTAGGGTAGTTAATTCAAGCCCTTCTTTTAACAGATGAAAAAATCCGAGGCTGTGGCTCAGGATTTCACAACATTTCAGGGGTGAGATTGGAGCTCAGCTATCTGGGCCTCTAGGGCAGGGGCCTTTTTGCTGAAACTGGGATTTTTGTAAAAACGTTGTTCACCTTGCAAGGTGAACACCTTGCAAGGCTTTTGATAATCCCAGTAGGAAATTTAGGAAATTATAGTGGCAAAGACTTTAATGCAACAAAGTATAGAAAAGAAGAAAGAGTTAATAGAACAGGACACAAAATCTTTCTTGGAATTTGTGAATCGTCTGAGATACCTCTGTTTTCCACCTCAGGAGGGTTTTCTACATGTCAATATGTAGAGTGTAGGAATAATGTTGTGTTTGAGCGCGTTGTCTCACCCCTTGTTCTGCCTCCCCCTTTGCGCTTTCTTATCTTCTAGCTCCTTCTATTCTCCCTCTGTTTGGAGGGAAAAGGTTTAAATTGGCTCCGGGTGTAAACCGATAGATCACGACAAGACTAAGTAAAATAAACTTTAAATTCCACCTGCTTCCAAGTTAAATCCTGAATGTGCTTATGTCTGAAAACTTAAATCACAGGGAAATACGTGATTTAAATGGGGTCCCTGATTTGGTAAGGAAATGTGAGATGAATAGTTAATTGCCTTTCCTCCAGTAAAGCATCTTATGCTAATTACCCTTTACATTAGTAAAGAGTTCAGTCATCAAGGTTTTGTGGACATTCTCACGCTAATCCTCCGTACTACCTTGACACAATGATTCATGTAATAATATAACTTCATATATGAGACATTTATCTTTTAATTTAGTGCTGCTATTAAGCGACATTAAATTAAAAGATTCTGATAACCAATCAGGAATATCAACAATACAAGTGGTTCACATTGTCAAGTACAGTAAGTACCTCTGTCTTTCCCGGTGCAAAAGATGACTTATGACATCGGGCTTCCAGAGGATGATTTTCCTGACCAAGGAAAGGACACTGACTGATTTAAGGGTAGAAATAAAATTTGATAATCTAGTTCCTAAAACTTGGTTGTCAGTTTTTCTCAAAAGTCCCTATTCAAGGACATCAAAAATCCAATAAAAAAATGCAGGAATGCCTGAATATCTGTAAGCTGACAATGGAAGCTGCAGTCAAAATAACCTTGTGAAGACAACAACTATTTCCAGACTTTAAAAAAGAAAGAGTTATTGTACTAACAACTCGCTTCTCATAATGTAATGTACAGACCATGAGACAATAATAGATTTATCCCAAAGAATGATCCAATAGAGCATTATTTTAAATGTTAATAAAAATAAGGTAGCATTTTTCAACTATCAAATTACTGAACATTTTCTTTTATGTACTAAAACAACGTGGGCAAAGAGGCTTTAGTTAAGATATTCTTATTTACATCAGATGAAGTAAACTGGTACTATAGTTCTAGAAATCAGTTTAGCCTAGCAGATAAACAGCCTTGACTAAAGAATTATAATTCTAGCAAATTATTCTTGGAAACTGACCAGAATTTGATAGGTGATTGGTGTAATGTACAGTTGTAGTAAGTGAGAAAAACTAACTTCTAATGATAAAGGAATTAAATACATTATGAATAATCTATTAAAAATACCTTAGGAAAACTGTTCAAAGAGGTCATAAAGGCAGAATAATAAATATTAACAACTTTATTTTTATTGTACCAATATTATGTGTCTTCACCTATCAACTTCTATATACAATGCACATAGCATTAATAATAAATACATAAAGATTCTAACAGTGGTTGTCTGTGGTGATGGGTTTACACAGTTACATTTTCTTCTTGATTATTTAAAAATTTTCTCAAATATTCTGCAATAACCTGTGAACCTAATCTTTCATGGCCATGTGACAAGGACCCCTTTTTTTAGCTGAACTAAGGGGAAAGTCCTACAACAGTATCTTCATGAATATTTCACTGTTACAATAAATGATAAATAAAAGCAGTTCATGGAAAAGAAAAACAAAATTAATACTGTGTGACTCAGTGTATATCTTTTCTTATAGTGGGACTAATATTAATAGATGTTTAATCATATTTAAACAACTAACATACAAGTTCATTAAAATACTTCTGAGATAAACATTTAAAGAGTTGATTAATCAAAATCTGAACTTAAAAAATTTAGCATAATGGAAAGGTATGTTTACTAATATAATATTGAAATGTAATAATTATCAATGAAAAAATGTAATAATTATCGATGAAAATAAAAATTTTAAGTGTAAGGTGTGGTTAAAATAAGAGCTATAATTTCTGAGGCAGACTCTTGAGATATGGTAAAGCCAGCAGGTTCTAGTATCAGACTTCACCAGAGCAAACCCTGCTTCTACCATTTCAAGCTTTGTGACCTTTATTTTTTAAGTTCTTTGTACCTCAATTTTTTATTTTTTTGTAAATGATTGTAGGAGTAGCATAAATCTTATAACATTTTGGTGGAATTAAATAGGATGTACTCCAGCATTTTAGTACCATGTACAAAATATTTTTTAAAACTATTACTCTTCTTGATAATTCCGATGATGATAGTGTTTTATTAGATGACCACCGTACTTCCATTGGGTAAGTGACCAACAGAGTTACATGGAAAGTTGAACCATATTGTCAAGAGGCGTTTGAAGCACAGCAACTCCATCTTGAGTAGGGGCTGGGTAAAGTAAGGCTGAGGCCTGCTGGGCTGCATTCCCAGGAGGTTAAGGAACTCTTAGTCACAGGATGAGAGAGGAGGTCAGCACAAGACCCAGGCCATAAAGTCCTTGCTGAGGAAACAGGTTGCAGTAAAGAAGCCGGCCCAAATCTACCGAAACCAAGACGGTGACAAGAGTGACTCTGGCCATCCTCACTGCTGCACTCACATCAGCACCATGACAGCTTACAGTTTACGAATGCAGCATCACAGAGTTACCCTATATTGTCTAAAAAGGGGAGGCATGAATAATCCACCCCTTGTTTAGCATATCATCAAGAAATAACCATAAAAATGGGCAACCAGCGGCCCTCAGGACTGTTCTGTCTATGGAGTAGCCCTTCTTTTATTCCTCTATTTTCTCAATAAACTTGCTTTCACTTTAGTCTGTGGACTCACACTGAATTCTTTTTTGCATGAGATTCAAGAACCCTCTCTTGGGGTCTGGATCAGGACCACTTTCCAGCAACAATATGGCAATAAGTAGTAAAGTGCCATAGGCAACACCCATCCCTGTGAACAAGGAGTGGCCAGTGAATTAGAAGGAACCCAAACAGGGTGGAGTTCTGGAAGCAAAGGGCAGAAAGTACTTTCAGGAGGAAGTGGCTGATTGTTTCAGAGTGAACAGGAGGATGGACGTTCGACCAAAATATTTAGCAACAGAGAAATTACAGCTGATGAGATTTAAGAGAGAATGGGAAGAGATGCAAAGAGAACCGTTCATCTGAGGGGTTTCCTCCCTCATGTCCACAGGGAGTAGGGGCTGCAGCAGCTGCAGAGGAATGTGGAGGGAAAGATTCCTGTCTGTCTGCAGGCCGTGTGCCTTTTAAAAAGCTGTTTGCAGGCCGGGCGCTGTGGCTCATGCCTGCAATCCCAGCACTTTGGGAGGCCAGGGCGGGAGGATCACTTGAGGTCAGGAGTTTGAGACCAGTTTGGCCAACATGATGAAACCGTGTCTCTACTAAAAATACAAAAATTAGGTGGGTGTGGTGGCAGGTGCCTGTAATCCCGGCTACTCAGGAGGCCAAGGCAGGAGAATCACTTGAACCCGGGAGGTGGAGGTTGCAGTGAGTCCAGATTGTGCCACGGCACTCCAGCCTGGATGACAGAGTGAGACTCTGTCTCAAAAAACTAAAAATAAAAAATAAAAAAGGTTGCTTGCTTTGTCTTAGTTTGTAAAGATGGGAAATGGAACAACACATTTTTATAATTGGGTTAATCATGCAGAAAAGAAAAAATGATCATGCAGAAGAGGAAAAAAATGACGGAACCACATTTTCAAGCTGATGAACTTTAGGGCAGACATGGAGGCTCAGGTTTTAGACTGTGAAATGGTTCCATCCTTCAGGAAAACAGCCACAGTAGAGACATAGCTCCTACTGATGTTTACAGTGTATCAGCGCAAATCACACATTAACAATAATTAGCAAAGGATAGGAAATTGGCTCAACGCTTACTTAGAAATTTAATGGGTCTTAGGGTGTTTAACTATACAGGTACTTTGATGAATAATTTGCAAAAAATAATTAAATGTGTGTTGAAAATATAAGGTGATCTGAATTTCGATGACTCTTCCTCAATGTAAAACGCAAAAAAATCTAATGAAGAAATGTTAAAACTTGGAGGGGAAGGGGATTATGTAATTGTGTCTATTAATGAATAAATTAAACATTTTGAAAGCAATTCTAAATTCTAATAATAGAAAATAATTTATTATAGTGTAAATGCTCCTAGAAAAAACAGAATCCTAGAGTAAAAGCGAAACAATGTAAACCATTGAGATTTCTCCAGGTGTGTTGTGTTCAAAACATGTTTCACTTAAAAATTGATAAAGCTCTGAGACAATTCAAGAACAGTTTAATTTTTATTTTGCAATCATAAACTAGACAAAAAATGCTCCAGATAACCAATGAGCCATTAAAAAAATTCTTTTGTTGTTGTTTTTTTGAGAAACTATATGGTCTCACTCTGTGGCCCAGGCTGGAGTACAGTGGCACCATTTCAGCTCACTGCAAACTCTACCTCTGGGGTTCAAGCAATTCTAGTTCCTCAGCCTCCCAACTAGCTGGGACTACAGTCACCCGCTACCATGCCTGGCTGGGGCTAATTTTTTTTTTTAATTTTTTAATTTTTTATTTTTATTTTTGTGATAGAGATGGGGTTTCGCCATGTTGGCCAGGCTGCTATTAAACTCCTAACTTCATGTGATCCCGTCTCAGCCTCCCAAAGTGCTGGGATTACAGATGTGAACCACCATGCCTGGTCAAAAAAGTCTAAATACACTGTTTTCCCAAATGTAAGTTAATACATATAATGGAATTGGAAATTCCATTTGCTGTGATACTATAAAAAGAAAAGGTAAATATAAAAGATTAGTAGCTTATGGAATGTGATTGATTACTTCTCAAATTTAATAGAAATCTATTGATTAAATAATTGTAAGACAAATTAAATTAGAGAACAATAGTATCTCTGACATTGGGAGCTTAATAGATTCATTTGTATGTTATATATGGAGCTTATTTTATATATATAAAATATGTAATATGTTATTAACTTTATAAATATGTATAAACTTATGTTATATACTTATATTTTATACATTTATATATATACATGATTATATACATACGTGTGTATGTGGATATCTATCTATCTATCTATCTGCATAGTAAGCCCTTGCGATTCTAAGGATTTACAAAGATTTCAATATTATTGCTACCAATAGTAGTAAATATCCTTCTGGTGCACTACTTAAATAAAACTTTTTGCCTAGAAGAGGCATTGATAAAATTACAGTAAACCTGCAAGTTAATGAAAAGTCGAAGACACAAGATTTATATTTTTCACCCATTTCTCCCAAACTCTGAATTTTTCAAATTTGCAAGTAGTTGGTCTCTATGCACAAAACAGTTTCCTCTGTGATTTGTGAGGATTTGCAATGGCATCTCCTCATATTGAGTACGTTACATTTGTTTGAAAGAATTTTGCATTTTATTTATTTGTTTGGGGTTATCTGAGCTCCCTTTATAGGTAAAGCTTCTTTCAGACAGTGAATCATATTATCTAATGAAGGACGGTACAGGTGTATTAAGGGCAGAAGATAGGACTTGGTTTCCTAAGAGAGGTCATGGAAGTTCAGCGGATCTTGAGGAAGGCGGACGTCTGGCTGTGGGGGCTGGGGCAGAGGGATGACAGGGAGGGATGGGGGAGCAGGCTGAGCTTTCCCAGGGGCTACAGAGGAGGGCAGGACGCTCCAGCTAGAGAGGACAGAGAAAGAAGTGGCATCAAGTAGCAATAGTTATATTCACTTCTTACATTATTGCCATTTTAAAAACAGTAATAAGAATCCACTGTCATTCCAATATAGTAACGGTTTCGTCACATTTTCAAACAACCTACAGAAAGTGTTTTAACCTAACCACTGAGAGATTATAGTGAAGGAAGCTGATGTAGAAGAAAAAAGGAAAACTGAAGTAAATGACACAGCAAAATTAATGTATCCCTTAGGTATATTTATTGTGGTGGTTTTTGATTTTTCAGCCCTTAAACTAAAAATATTTCTCCCATAATTTATCTTCCTAAATGTTGTTATCAGTAAAGAGATTCATCATATTTATTTCAATTTTTTGTTTGTTGCTTTTGGGGAATTTTTTTTTTTAACCTCACATACTTCTTGGTTTGCGATGAGAAAACCTAAAGTCAACTCTCAGCAACTTTGAAGCACACAATACATTGTTATTAACTACAGTCACTATGATGTACCAGGGATCTCTTCAACTTATTCCTTGTATCAAACTAAAATTGTCCATCTTTTGACCAACATCTCCCCAGGTCCCCCAGCCCTGGCCTCTCTAGACCACAATGTATTTGAAATTGTTGAATCTGAATTACTGAGGAATCACCTTAGCCAACAGACACCAGGGAATGTGAGACTAACTTTGGCGTGCATTGAAGTTATGTTCCACACAATAAAACAAAACAGAAACTCATATGAAAACTAGATAACTGTACTGACAAAATAAAGCTAAACCAAGCTCACCTCCAAAGATTGTGACTTAGCAGGTCTGAGATTAGACACAAAAGCTATCTTTTTTCATCAATCACGAAATATTTTTATCATTCATTCCAAGATCTGACAATGAATGACTCAATAGTTTAATTCAGGAGAAAGAACAGGCTGTTGCAGGGATTTGCCATAGGTGACTTATCTTTCTCCTGCATTCCTGCAGCTCTAGTTTCTCTCTCTCTCTCTGTCTCTCTCTGTCTCTGTCTGTCTCTCTCTCTCTCTCTCTCTCTCTCTCTCTCTCTCTCTCTCTCTCTCTCTCTCTCTCTCTCCTGTTTCTTTGCAAATGAAAATCTTTGCTCAGCTCTGACGGGAGTTGGAGGGAGGAAGAGGAGGGGGAAGGGTGTGGAAGGAAGAAAAGAGGAGAACCCAAAAAACGTGTGGGGAGAAGTGTCCAGACACCTGGTGGACCCAGGACCCACAAGTCACCTTCCCTTTTTGTACAACATTGCCAAGATTAGCAGAGCTGTCCAATAAGAGAACGTACTAACTTGAAACAAATTACAACTCAGGAGAGCAGATAGTCTACCGCAGTATAACACTGTCTTGTTGAAAAATAATAAATAAATACATATATTCCCTGGTGGAGATGTAGCTTTACAGAGCGTCAAGCACTTGTTTGCAAGAGTACGAAATTTATTAGCTCATCCAGCTTTCAGGTAGGTCGTGTGTATTCGCATACCTTGATCGGCCCCGAGAGACTACTCGAATTTTCTGTTTCGATTCTGAGTAAATGGAGCTCTGTTTGTCTTATCTGTTTTGGGTGAGTGACATTTGCATTGAGTTCTATGCTCTTTATTATTTCCCATTGATTCTCTTATTTGTTATTTATTGTGCATTCATCTCCTCTCTCCTGAGTAACTTCAAGATAAAGTTATTTCAGCACAAGAAAGTGGGGGTGATACGTTTGCCATTTTGGATGAAAGCATTATCCTGGGGAGAGCTGGCAGGGGACTTCTGAGTGTGCCACCAAGAGAACCGCAGAAGTGGAAGCAGATATCCCATCTCGTGTTCTCTTTCCTGTGATATTTGTCACCACAACACAGAGATAAGGATGAGAAAACACACACATGAAGAGGCAGAAGAGAAGAGGAGGAAGACGCCAGGTGCCGTGGTTGCACCAGAGCAAGTCCCTCTCTGAGAGTTCCTTAGCACAGGACGTTCATGAACCAGCGCCATTTGCATGGGGTTGGACCTGGGCTGGATGTTGTGAGCCTGGGATAGGTGACTGTCTGTCTCTCGGCTTTCTCTGAAAGGGGCTGAAGATGAACAGCAACCCTCTGGCCAGCCCTTCCTTGGAGGGGGATCTGGGTGGCCCACCTCCTTGTCTTCCACAAGAGTCGGTGCCAGGATCTCTGTGGTCCAGTCATGGCTCTGATGACAACAGTTTTTTCCAGCCATGTAACCACATTGGACTTATTTCTTCATTGCTGAGCTACACCATTGGGAAAAGCTCCTCAAAGTTTATATGTTCCTTCCAGTCTCTCGTTTCTCCCTCTTACCCTTTTAAAATACCCAGGAAAAGTGCTTGTCTTTTGGGGAAAATATTGCTATAAGAAATATAGGAAACATTTGCTATAGGAAAATATCTTAGACTTGGCAGTTTATACATAATATGTGTTTTCTCACCACTCGAGACTGGGAAGTCCAAGGTCAAGGCTTAATACAGAAGCACAGCTGGCAGCATTGCTTCCGGATCTCACCTTCCTCCTTCCAGATGGACAGCTCCTGCAGCCCTGCCCTCCTGTCTCCATGCTCCCCAGCCAGTAGCCCCTGTGGAAAGGTTTGGAGTTTGGGGCTGGAAGATCTGAGTTCAAATTCTGCATAGTCTTCCCTGTGCACCTGTGAGCCTTGCTTCCTGATATGAGCTGGTGGCGTCATAATTCCTATCTCAGATGGCTGTTGGAAGGATGGAGGATGCTTCGTGAAGTGAAAAATACTGTACAATGTTGCTGCGAAGAGGCTAACACATGGTATCAGGGACTCTGAGAGGTAGAGTCCAAGAGGCATGGTCTCCAGGTGCGTCAGAATACACAGGGGCCAAGCACAGGGAGACCAGAGAGGAAGCAGGTGCTTAGTGACATCAGTGAGGGAAGACAGTCCCAAAGGGCAATTGTCCACCTAAGCCCAGCCCTCTGAATGTCAGTGATTTGAAAAGAGTAACAATCACTGCCACACACAGTCGGTTACTGAGTTGGCTGGGCTCAGGACACCATACTAAAGATGGTGCATTGATCATCTCCAGCCTTACGCAGTCTTGGCATCCTGGCATTGTGTTTAGTCAGAGTTCTCCAGAGAAACAAAGCCAGTTGGTCATGTGTATGTGTTTGTGCCTGTGTGTGTATAGATCGATTTATTTATACAGTTGACCCTTGAACAACATGGGTTTAAACTGCATGGATCCACTTATCTTCAGATTCTGTTCAATGAATGTATAGAAGCATTTTTTGGAAATTTGTGACAATTAAAACAAAAACTTGCAGACAACTCTTATAGCCTAAAAATATCAGGAAAAAAATCCGAAAAAGGTGTGTCATGAATGCGTAAAATATATGTAGATACGAGTGTATATGTTAAGTAACTGTTTATGTTATTGGTAAGGCATCTGGTCAACAGTGGGCTATTTTCAGTTAGGTTTTTGGGGGAGCCAAAAGATATACTCAGGTTTTCAGCTGTGTGTGGTCGTTGGGGGGGTGGTCAGTGCCCCAACGCTTGTATGCTTCAGGGGTCTCCTGTATATACTTCATATCTATAAGAATCTCCTTATATGCATGTGTAGACACACACACACACACACAGAGAGATTTACTATAAAGAACTGACTCACATAATTATGAAGCTGACAAGACCGAAGACCTGCAAGAGGTAAGCCAGCAAGTTGGAGACCAGGAAAGCCGGTGTTTTAGCTCCAGTCAGAAAGCAGAAAGCAGGAAAAAAAAAAAAAAGAAAAAAAACATGTTGCTGCAATTTAAAGCCCATCAGGCAGGAGGAAGTCTTGCCTCCCCTGGGGCAGGTCAGCCTTTTGTTCTATTTGGCCCTTCATCTGATTGGACCAGGCCTACCCACACTGGGGAGAGCCATCTGCTTTCCTCAGTTGGCTGATTCAAATGTTAATATCATCCATGACATTCTCACAGACACACCCAGAATTTCCTGTGGCCCAATGTCTGAGCACCTTGTGGTGCAGTCAGGTTCACACATAAAACTAACCCTCACACCTATTTACACATAGAGTCACAGGCTCAGAGGCAAGTAACTTACCTAGGTCATGGGGCCACCCTGTTGTAAGCAAAGATTTGGAGCCGATCTGCCTGCTCGCAGCTGCTGTAGGTCCAGTCTCATATGGGGACCTCAGAAATGTTTCCACTGGGTACTTAGTAAAGCCAAGTGTGGGATTGCTTAGAAGATCATAACATAACATTTTATATTCTATAATCACAACATGCATCCCCTATTTTTTTTTCGTAAGTGACCAAAAAAAAAAAAAAAAAGAAACTTCTTAAAATGTTTAATGCAGGACCTACTACATCAAGAAACGTATTTAACTCTCAGAATGATGTTGCTAGAAACCAGGACCTCTGTGCCTTTTGCACAGCCTGGAAAGTGTCTGGAGGGACTGGTGGTGTCTAGCACTTTATTTACAGCACGTAGAGCATGCCTTTCCTCTACTTGCTCCCCACCCATACAGATTCGCTAAACTGTAAGTGACTAAATGAATATATGAATACATGAATGAGCAACTGGTGTTTTTATCTAAACTTTTTTTCATGATTATAGCAAACTTAGACAACTCTGTAGTCAGGATAGATACATGAAGTGAGTGATCTGCCTGAACAATTTGGGGAATGATAATGATTTGTGGAATCTGCCACTCCTAGTGGTAAATAGGATTGGATGTGTAAAGTCAATGGCAGCACGTATTATTTTTAGCTTCCGACACTGGTATTGTAAGATGTGATCTTGCTGCCTGATAGCCTCACAATAATTATTTACAAGCTCTTTGACTTCATTGACTTGGTATCATTCACCTCTTAGGACATTTCCCATTTTCAGGGGTTGATAGTAAGCAGTTATGACTGGAAATGCTGTGTGGATACAACATGGTTTTATGATCTCCAAGTCTTACCTGCTAATGGCTTGGTTTTGTTTCTTGCAGTGAAAAAGGCGATTGAGTTGAAGTCAAGAGGAGTCAAGATGCTGCCCAGCAAGGATGGAAGCCATAAAAACTCTGTCTGTGAGTCCCTTTCCTTTCTATATGAGGATTAATATGCCCTTGTAAGCAGAGGAGAGAATGGAGCAGTTAAGAAGAAGCGATCCCACCCACCACCTTCCCCACGTTATCTCTTCCTTCTTTTCTATATCCAAAAGTATTTTCTGGGAGAAAGAACATGCACTAACTTCACTTTGTTACGGAGGAATGTCGTGGTGGTTCTAACTGCTAACCATGTGTCACATCTGCCCTGATCACTGTCTGAGACTGGACCCTCCAGATGTCTCTTTTAAGTAAATGTGACATGGTCAGTCATTTTCATACCAGTCTCTCTCCGTCCTTGCACACCCCACACACACCAGACCAGACTGATCTCTGGAAAGGAGAAGTTGGTTCTTGTCTTTTGTCTATTAAAATATTATTGACCATTCACTGCCTGGAAAGTAGAGTAGCTTTCGGGCAATGTCTACATCCTTCCAAAGAGAAAACAAGATCTGCAGACATGTCTGGCTGATGACTTTTGCACGTGCCTAGGACCTGGTAGACACCAGATCAATAGCTGTGGGAGGAATGAAGGTGTCTCCCACACCTGCCATTTTGGTGCCTTCTCCTCAATGCCCATCATCATCACTCAGCCTTAGGAAGCCCTGGCCGTGCCTGGACTGGGTCATGGTGCTTCTCTGCCAGAAGGGCCCTTTGTCCTTTAGCTGAAAGCCGACAGCCTGTGTGCTTCTTGGAGACTTACTGTGCAGACCCTTCTTTCTCTGCAGGTGCAGTCAGCTCTCCACTGGTTTTGCTCCCCCCACGACCTTACACATGTCATAACAGTTACTGGGTACCAGCTTCACTGAGGGTTTGCTTTTCTTACAAACGAGAGATGAGTACCGTCTACTGAGATACCGAGTGGGTTGACTTCCTGTAGGGGCCGTTTTCTGCTCACGCTTCTTCTAGGACTTTCTACCCATTGGGATGTGTTTTCTTTGCTTCCCTGGCAATCTTTTCTTGTGATGTGTCTAGCCTTGCTCTGTGGGTGCTCCTGTCCCTGGTGTTTTGCATCTGTGCATATTGTTTTTCCGTTGCCTAGCAATTAGTGGAAGGGCTGGGATGGACATCTGAACCCCCTCGGGTCAATCAATTCTGTTTACATCTGCATGCTAGAGCGGACTTCTGCATGAGGTTTTATATGCAACAAATATTCTGCTAAAACTAATAAAAGAAACAATCAAAATCTTTTGACAACGATACTGTAGATTGACCAACATCTTCATCACTTTAGGATTTCCTGACAATTGCTTGTGTGACAGTAATCCATAGTCTGTGCTCAGTCCTGCGCAGGTTGAGAGGACAGAGAGGTAAACCTGTCCCGTGGGCCTCAGAGGCAGAGAGGAGCCACCATACTCTGACTAACCCTCTGGTCTTAGGTCTCTCCCACTTCCAAAAAAAAAAAAAAAATCAATCTGTAAATGTTTGCATGGCACTTTCTATTGAATAATCACAGCCAGTCACCCTTTAATGAAATTAGATTGGAAAAGGATGGGAAAACTGAAGGGAAAAAAAATCTGAGAAACAGTCGAAGGAATAAAGGGTTTTTTAAAAATAAAATTTTAACATTTTGATATTGTTAGCTTTTAGTGTAGAATGTTCTGTAGAGGGAGATATAGTATTTACAATAGTTTGAAAATGATTTTTATGATAAAACCCTGCACAAATGATCTAAAGTTCAATGTAGAACCACATATCTGGCCAAGCTCTTATATTAAATCAATATCAGGTTGGATATCCGATCAATTGGGCATCAGATTTTTCTGCTACTGTAAGATTTAGGCAGAGCTTTTTGTCTTTTGTAATAAGGAGAATATCTCTTCTGTCCTCATCTGAACACAAATTGACATATGCATAATGACTCATTTGGTATTAGAAAGCGTTCTGTCCTTTCTTTTAACAGTATTAATGTATTTGTCAAGCATGGGAATTAATCATTAGAGAAAATGAGGAATGGAAACCGTGAACCTTCTAAGATGAGGAAGGTAATCAATGGTAGTGTGTCATTCCAGAGAAAGGTATGACAGAGAAAGTGAAATTGTTTCACTGATGAAAGGACATGGGGTTTGAAGCGAGAGGCAAGGATTCACTAGCTGTGCAAGTGTGTGCCTTATTCAAGTTCAAATGTCATCGCTTACACAATTATTAATAAAATAGTAATCCTTTCCATAGGGTTGTTACTCAGATAAATCAAGAGGGGTGTAAACTGCCTGTTCCAGAGTGTGGCATGCTGTGGGCATTCTGTACACCTTAGGGGCATTCCATAGTAAATGGAGGGAAGTGAACCACACGGGGCGAACGGCAGGGAAGATAGGCCCAGGCCAGGCCACGTTCCAGCGTGTCATGCGTGCCTTAGGCGTTCCCACCATGAGCCCTGTTTCCTCTTTAGTGCCTCATGAATCCCTTTCCATCTGTAGGAGACTGAGTGTGAAAGCGCTTTACGTTCTTGATACCCAAGGTGACACTGGCTGCCCATATGCCTGTTGCTGACATGAGGATTTCATCTTCTGTCTGCAGGGAGTGAAGTGCTGGTGCCTTCAATGGAGGCCTCATTCCTTTTCAAGCCATTCCATTAACTTGAGTCTCTCCACTTCTGCTTCACCCCAAGATCTGGGTTCCTCTGGGAGACCACAGCTCTTGAGATTCTAGAGATTAGAACCAAGCACACAGACCTCTCTTGCAGAAGTGATATAATCCTTTCCCCAACTAAGGGTTTTGTAGCGGATATGACAGAAGATTTATGGAAAATGTCTAGCTCAGGGTCTGCAGGCACTGTAAGCTCTTGTTCCACAGCCCCCTCTGTTTACTTCCATCTTAGTAATTTTTATTCTGTAAGCTGGACATTTTTGTTTGTTTATGATCGTTCTTTTTCGTAAGACTCCTCTGGGAGTAAAAGAAGTGACAGCAGTGGCCAGGGAATTATCTCTTCACTGTGGAGTGTGACGCTGTCCCTGTTAAGAAGTTTTCATCCAGTGCTGGCTTCACTAAAGCCAGACAGGCGTGGACACTGCTAGCAGCTCCTGTATTCTGCCTGTGGGAAGCACCAGGGTGTGGATGGGAGGCTGAGCTGCCTCCTGCAGTCCCCTGAAGCTGTCTCTGCTCCAAGGCACAAAAATCAGAGGTCACAGTTCTTTGCAAACGGTGACCTTATGCGTTCATGTCCCTCTGAATTTCAGCACCAACTTTTGCCCCTTGTTGCCTCCAGCCTAGAAAGCAGCCACAGCTCAGTGGCGACTCCTTCCCATGCCACTGCCCTGTCCCTGGTGGTGTCCCCAGATTCACCCTTTTGTAAACAGAGCCTTTGAAAGTAGCCTTGCCTTACTAGGTTCTTCTCCAAATGACATCTGTTTCCTGGTGGGACCCTGTTATGGTGATAGAAAATGTTCACGGTTTTGGTGGATTCAAGAGGGCAAGTTGTACCCAAAGTTCTAGATGTTAAAAAATAAAAGTAAAAACAAACACTGGGCAAAGCAAGAAATCCATGCCCTCTGACTATATCAGATCCACCCAAAGTCCTGTTCATTATTACCCTCCCCTCTGCTCACTGTCAGGGCATCAGCAAGAGTTCAGGAGGTGCAGGAAGAAAAAGAGAGACATCATGACAAGAAATGGCAGAATTTCCCTGACGGCCTCAGAAAACTTGCAATTTGATAATTAAACTGATCAAGGTGACTGGTCTGGTTGTCTAAGGTGTTATCCAAGCTTATTGTCTCATGACCAAGAAAATTAAGGGGCGTGGCCACAAAGGGTGAGGTTGGAGTGAAAGTTTAATAAGCGAGAGAAGAAAGGTTTTCACAAGGGAGAGGGGATCCCAAATGGGTTGCTGCTTTTACAGCTGAATTACAAAGCTTTTATGAGAAACTCCTCTTATCTCTGTAGCTGTTTGAGTAACTTTTCTAATCTATAAAGCTGTCTGCATAACTACCCCTTATTTATGTTGTTGTGGTTATTATGTCCCTAGGCAAGTACAAAGCACCACTTCTCTTGTTTGTGTAACTGTGGATTTGTTTTAGGAAGGCCCCCTCCTCCCTGTGTGAGTTCCTATGGAGCCCACTGTGTATATGCCTGAAAAAGGGAGGAAATTTTTCCTGGGAGCTCGCTAATCACACAAAGAACAGAAGGCTTCTGTGCTGAATCCTGCTTGCTCATCTGTCCAGGTGCAGCCTGACTTTTCCCAGGCTGCTCTATTTTTGCCTGTAGCTGTGATTTTTCAGGCTGGCTGCATCTCCAACGACCAGCCTTCACTGTCTAACTGACTGGTTTTTCCTTCTGCCGCAGTGATGGAGGACTGCTCTAATTATAAGACTTAAGAGAGCTAAGTGTTTTTGTTTTTGTTTTTTGAGATGGAGTTTCACTCTGACACCCAGGTTGGAGTGCAGTGGCAGGATCTCAGCTCACTGAAACCTCTACCTCCCAGCTTCAAGCGATTTTCCTGTCTCAGCCTCCCAAATAGCAGGGACTACAGGTGTGTGCCACCATGTCCGACTTATTTTTTTGTATTTTCAGTAGAGACTGGGTTTCACCATTGGCCAGGCTGGTCTCAAACTCCTGACCTCAGGTGATCTTCCTGCCTTGGCCTCCTTAAGTGCTGGGATTACAGGCATGAGCCACCACGCCCAGCTGAGAGTTAAGTTTATACAGATATGTAATATCTGGCCATAGATTTAAAACAAACTCCTGCTTCTTTCACTTGAAAGATGAAAGTGCCTGTGTTTGGAAGTCGTGCACATCCTGCAGGCTCATCTCTTCCTCTGCTTCTTCCTGCTAGGCCAGTGGAATTTTTCTACCGGACCTACCTTGATTGTACCTTTAGTTCAAGATGAGCCCCTTGAGAGTTTGGGGTTTTCCCATCCATGACCCACAGATCACACACCATACCTCCTCATCCCCTGACAGCCCAAGCTACCAGTACACAGCAAGTATCTACTGATGAATGAATGAATGAATGGATGAATGAATGAATGAATAGGGAGAAAGGAATCTCTCTGTGCTTTGGAACAAAAGCCCTATAGATTCTTTCATTTATGCCTCCTCATCTGATGAGTCTTTTGTGAATTTTGCTTTGGGAACCCAAGTTCATCAGCTTCTTTTACACAGCCTTGCTTTCAACCCTCTGCAATTCATTTCATCATTAACATGCACAAAACCTAACCACATAGTGCAGCGCAGCTGGAGTCTTTAGAGATATTTCAACTCTTCTGTGCGGTGAGGGCAACTCTCAACATTAAGTGTAGAATGAGAAGATTTAGAATTTCCTTTTTCACCAGCTTGTAATCAGTAATGTTTGAAGAAAAACCCAAAGATATTAAGATAGTCATTAATATCTTAAATATCTAAGTATTTTATAATTAGATGGTTTATATGCTCTAAATTTTGAATTATTTTAATCTTGGAAAAAATGCAATGTAAGTGGGCAATGTTATGTCTCCAAAAGGGCATCTGGAATAAACTGAGCAAGCACCCATCCCCCATTTTCTTTCTCACCCTGAAATGGTGAACTGCTCTTTATTCTGAAAGTAGATTATTTCAATACCAAAGAAATTATTAAACTGACACTGTATATATTTGTTTGTTGTAGAGACAGAGTCTCGTTCTGTCACCCAGGCTGGAGTGTGGTGCGATCTCAGCTAACTGCAACCTGCACCTCCCAGGTTAAAGCGATTCTCCTGCCTCAGCCTCCTGAGTAGCTGGGATTACAGGCATGCACCACCATGCCCGGCTAATTTTTCTATTTTTTAGTAGATATGGGGTTTCACCATGTTGGAAAAGCTGATCTTGAATTCCTGACCTCAGGTGATCTGCCTGCCTCTGCTTCCCAAAGTGCTGGGATTACAGGCGTGAGCCACTGCACCTGGCCAACGCTCTATTTTTTAATGATGGTAACAGTACATGTCATTTCTTCTTCTTCTTCTGAGCATTCTTCTTGGCAGAAACCAGTTTTAGCAGCTCTCAATGTGAGGATTACTAAAGTAGATAATCTGTGGGTGCCCTTCTAACTCCAAAATATATACATCTGTAGGAAGAAAGATAAACAAAACATTGGTTGTTATTTTGAACTAGAGATTTTCCCCCCATGTAAAGTTAAAGACAAATGACTTGACCAATTCGATATTGATTTGTTGTAGCTCACTCAGATGAGCTGATGGGACATGCTGTGTATGGAGGAGCATTTGCAGTTACAACAGTTTGTAGCCATGCAGGATGGGGCAATTAATCCAGAACCATTATCTAATAAAAAGCTGATTTTTTTTAAATATGGAAAATTGAGCAGTCTAATGCATTGCCTTTATGCCCCTGGGAAAAATAACAACACAACACTTTAAAATAAGTGCCCTTGGAATTCTCCTGTATTCAACCATAAATGTTCACTTCCTTGCCCTTTGTTTCTGTTGGACAATCAATGTTTTCTTACCCTGAAAAGAAAAAAAAAAAAGAGACCTGAAGCAAAACAGAATGATATTCACCCCAAGTTTCCAAAGAGACAGTTCAGTTAATGAAAAGCAACTGATGGACTCTTGTCCTTCATAATGACACACAGTGGTTCCATCTCCCTCTGGCTTTTCTTGTGGCTCAGGCATAATTTGGAAGGGCAGATTTTAAAACTTGTATCTCTGTTTTTAGAAGGCCACATAAAGTGATGTCTCAATTACTGTATATACTTAATGATGTAATTATAACTGTAGAATGTTTGGATTGTCTTTTTTAAATACCCTGACTGGTTGAACCATTTTCCAAAATATACTTCAGAAAATAATTTTCCACTTGTATTTATCTACTTATAATATTCATAGTTTTAGTTGTCTTAAGTTTGGAATAATTTATGAACAAATAAAATACACTAGTGGGTAATGTTCTCTTAATCGTTAAATTCCAATATGCTAAAAAAAAATAAGGTTTAATCCTATATCCTGAAGAGTCTCTTGCCCTCATGTCAGCCTCTGAGTTTAGCACCATAACCGCCAGCAACAGGTTCAGTTCAGCCCGGGGACAGACTTCCGCAACTGTTCTCTCTCTGGGATCTGTAGAGGCTGAGACAAAGGAAAAGAGAAGTCATGAATTATCATGAATAGGGCTACCATGAGAAATAAAGAGAGAAGAAAACCAGCTCACTCATATTCATCTTCAGAAAGTTGTCCGGAGATGATCCAATTCCAGAATGGACTGAGGTGGATCACGTGGCTTAGCCTGCATGTCTCTTCTACGTGCCAGAACTTCCTATCCATGGGCTTACTTGGGAGTCACGTTGATGTCTAACAGGCATCTCTCTCACTCTTACCTGTCACAGAAGAAGCCTGTGACTTCCACCATTCAGTCCCTAGACCTTCACACCACCCCTCTCTCCGGCCTCTTGGTGAGCCCTGACTGCCCCCCAACATACCCCAAGCCTTTCTCGTTACCCCCAAACCACCATCGCCCCTCACCTGTATCATCATGTCATCCTCAGCCTCTCCCTGCCCTGACAGAGTCCCACCCTTCAACCAGAAGGATCTGGGTGAAATATCAGTAGAACCACATCCTTCCTCTTCTCCAGACAGTCAAACGTTTCCCATCACCGGCAGAATGAGTCCAAATTCCTTATGAAGACCCAAAGACCTCCTTTCCTCCCACTCTTGCATCCTGGTCCTCTTGGTTTCTGGGCTGTTTCTTGAGGACACTGGACACTCAACACCCCAGGGACTTTGCTCTCCTCTCTTCTCAGCCTGAAATGATGTCCCAAAGAAGCCATACCGCATCCTCCCTCCCTCACGTCATTTCTTAAAATTCGCTTTCTCTGGCCGCTGTCACTGATCATCCTAACTAAATATCACGTATCTTGAGCATCCACAACTTCTCCCATCCAAGTGCTAACCAGGCCCGACCCTGCTTAGGTTCCAAGATCAGGTGCATTCAGGGTGCTCAAGTTGTTGACATGAGCATCCACAACTTCTATCTTCTTCTGCACTGTTTTTGTGTTTTTTAAGTTATTATAACATATCACATATACATATACGTGTATGTTTATTTGAGTGTGTATCATAAACACACACATAAAGTAACCCTGTTCATTTCATTTCTCTCACATCTCCCAGTAGAATATAAACTGAACTACATGAGGGCAGGTATATTTTCTTTTTTAAAAAATTATTTTTCGTATTTTTTCCATAAGTTATTGGGGTACAGGTGGTATATGGTTACATGAGTAAGCTTTTTAGTGGTGATTTGTGAGATGTTGGTGCACCCATTACCTGAGCAGTATACGCTGCACCATATTTGTTGTCTTTTATCCCTCACCCCACTCCCAGTCTTCCCCCAACGTCCGCAAAGCCCTTTGTATCACTCTTATGAGGGCAGGCGTATTTTCTACTTTGTTCTTTGATCTCTATTAAGAAATTATAAGGTCTCAGGAACACAACAGATGCTCAGTTGGTGAATTGAATAACCCAGGGATGTAGTTATGGGATATAACCCAGGGATGTAGTTATGGGATATAACCCAGGGATGTAGTTATGGTACGGTGTGTCGTGTGGGAAGAGGGTGCTCATGTTTTTCTTCAATTAGATTTTTATATTTCACATCTTCACTCACGCATTCAACAGTCCCTCGTTGCAGAGCATCCAGAAGCTGTCATAAAGATGATCAGCATCTGTTCCTTCCCCAGGGGAAATTATAGTCTTATAGTGTTTCAGATCACCAGTAAATATTTGTCACACACAGTGCTGTCATAACGGTAGTAACATTTACTGATGATTGAGTAAAAATGGAAATTCACTGTCTTTCAAAATATTAGTAGATCAACCCATAAAATATAGAAATCCATAGAAATAGAGGATGGAAAGCCGTAGGAAAGCAGGGCCATGTGAGACGCCACCAAGTCCTCTTTAAAGGACTTCCTCCGTGGCTGAAATGTCTTATCTATAGACTTGCTAGGTACTGGCTAAGAGAAAACTGTGCCCATTATCAAAATGTTATGTGTTGTATGGAGAAAAGCACAAATAATTAAATAATTCATCAATGTCAATAAAACACACTAGTTTCAGAATCATGATACCCACTGCATGGAAGGAAACAGGAGAATTATGAGAAATTTTTCAAGTTTCTGTCACAAGGTGATAGCAGCTGGTAATAAAAACTAATTGTCAGTCTACATTGTGTGCTCTAGTCAGGCAGAAAACACAGTGTAATGTACTAATTTTCCTCCGTCCCACTGCTGAAGGAGTTCATTTGTTACTGAGTCAGTGGCTGAGACATGCTTGCTTTTAGGAAGGTCATTTGAAGCATTTCAGCGAAATGCATGCTGCCTTTCTGCAGAGTGCTTCACTCGATCCAGAGCTTGAGGTGGGATGTGGGTACAAGGAGGGTGGGATGAAAGGAAAGGAGAATGGAGTGAGGACCTTCATCAGCCTGGATGCCTGACTCAGAACCCAGGATACCAGAGAATGGAAGTTGTGACATGTCCCCTAATCCTATCAATTGCAAATGATGCTTATGTAGTTTCAAGCTCAGAAACTTTATTTCAGAAATCATTTTCCCACGGACATTTTCATCAGGCCATAATTTTCCAGATAACCAGATATATTTTCACTCTATTAGTCTACATATGGATAATCTTCGTTAATGAACATGATCCTCTTTACTCATCTATGAGAAACACATTTTGCTTCACAATAATATTATTAAGGAATACCAGGCGTGTTACTAGATTGCCAGAAATGCCTCTCATCATCAGGTCTTGCTTTTAGGGACATGAGTGCTGTATTAGGAACGTGTGATTTCTCTGAATGGTAGTAGGCCACAGTGATTTCTAACACTGCTGCAGAAGGAGGCATGCCTGCTAATCCGTGTGCCAGATTTCTAGCACTAAGTGCTGTAGGTCTTGCTTTAAAGCAGATTTTGACGGTGGGAAAAATAATAGCCCCATTAACCTCTAACAGAGTATAAAGGCTTAATAAAACAAGAAGGATAATTGCTCTAATCTACTTTGCTCCATCATAAAATGTAATAATTTGGAGTTTTGCAATTGTTAAAGACCCTGTTTTCTTAGCAAAGATCCATCTCCATATAAAACAAATATAGTAGATTGTAAAAAAATGCTTCATCAATCAGGTAATTAAATTATGCTTCCAGTTTCTAAACAGGCCTTTGTCACTGCAGGAGCTAAAATACCTTTTCAAGTGCTTTGGAAAATATTGCTGTGAAGGGGACTGCTGTCTAGATATATTTGAAAACAGCATCACTGGTAACTAGAAGCAAAAGAAGATGTTCCATCAATTATTCATCGTACCGTTTACATAATATAATTTTTTAAATAACCAGAAAAAAGGATCTATTAAAATACATAAAACAATGTATAGCCTGATTGGATTACAGGTGGTTAAATTGAATTGTAACCATAGAAGTAAAATGCTTTTCAAGTGGTTTCAGCATACAATTAAAGAATATAATTGATTCACTAAAGGGAAAAACTCACTTTGCATAATGGCTAGAGAGCACATTCTTTTACCTCAAATAGTGAATGAGAAACAACCTGGAGATGATGGCAGACCTAAAAAAGGAAGTATAAATTTTAGCATTTCCATCACTACTTTTTAGAAGTGCAATGTAACACATGAATTTTCATCAAATTTTATATAAGAAAATAACTAAATTACTTTCTATTCCTATGTAATTGGATGAGGCAATCTCTGAACCTCTGGAGGATTATGAATGATTCATGTTTGGCGCCCACAGAGTCAAAACAATTCCAGCAGCAGTCAGAAGGGGGAACTGCTATATTGTTGTAATAAAATCATCTTACATGATCAAGTCTTTGTTAGTGAGTAACTAAAGTCAGAAACTTTAAAAACTAATCAATGAGGCTTTCTTATCAATTAAAGAATTCCATTTTATACACAAGGAAACTAAGTCAGCAAGATAATTAATTAGCCTTGATATAAACATAATGAAGAGACCAAGAGTTAAATATCAAGATGAAGTCAGATGATCAAAGGGAATTCAGAAAAAGTACGTATCTTTTAAGCCTCGTTTTATTTAAAACACATTTTAAAGGTGTAAGGAGAAAACCGAAAATGTTTTCAGGTGAAATCCTTTCATTAGCGTGCTTATAGAATTACAGAATCATGAAATTGAAACTGGCTTCCATTTTCCAGAGAGAAATCAGTTTTGCCCAGACTTGATAATTTAGCCTCACTGAATGAAAAGTTTCAAAAACAAAAAAGCCAGTTTAGACTGAATGATGATTATGCTGATTATTGATGACCTAGCAATATTGGGCCTGCAATTATTCATGGCATCAGGAGAAGCTGCTACCTTGTGTCTGCCCTCAATGGAAGAGGAATGTGACCACATTCACCAGAACCCATGACCTCCTGGATCCTGGGGCCCCTACAATCTACAGTCCCAAACTCTATAGTCCACGTGGCCCATATATGGAAGGCAAAGCGACTGATAAAGTGTTCTCTTTCATAAATCTATTTTCATGGGAGTTCAAATGAGCTACACTAATATAGAAATAAGGGAATTTAAACTATGGGAATACATTTTAATTCAAATGATAAAGAGTAGAAGAAATATATTTTACAAAATCCTGTTGACCTTTTTTCCATATTCTTGACCTCTAGTTTATAACTTGATCCTACACTTTAAGGATTAAAATGGACAATTGGACTTCCCTTACTGACTGTTGTCTTATCTGCAAAATGGATGAGATTTAATGCGCATCAGAGTTATATAATGATGACGTTTGAATCTTCCAAAGTGCTCACTTTTTTTCTGATCTGCCGAAATTAATTACCACACTAATTGGATTAAATTAGATCATTTAATTACACCAAATGATTATATTGATCTGCTTTAGCATTTCTTTTGTCACATCTGTTGGGTTCACTGCATTAGCATTATATTCACAGAGAAGAGATGTGAAGAAGCAGTCCATGGTAGCTTATGTCAGAGAAGAAAACTAAGTCACTTTTGAAGATATGTGAAAGTATACGACATGTCAAAGAGATAAGCCAAGGTGAACACATTGTGTAATCAGTGAAGTGCTTCAGAGATGGGAGGCACCATATTTTGCATGCACTGCATATTATTCTTATTAGAATACTTGCAGGAAGAGCAATGTGCCTGTCTGAATTGCCTATTTTATGGTTTGAACTGTCTGTTTGAAAGGCATATGGAATAACATCAACCATGTGACATCCGAAGAAGATACGTTCATTACGTATCTGGGAAAATCATGGCTTCGAGTGAAAATTCAAGGTAACTGATATGTAGGAAATGTCTCATTCCCTGTCCCCCTATAAGAAAATCTTAACAGCCTTTTTTTGCATGTGTGCGAATATACAAATGGTAGGTCTTCCACAAGTCACATTTCCAACATTGTAAAAAACTATCCCATATCTTCAAGTGTAGTTTTTGGAAGGTCTGATTTGTCTTGTTCTTACAAAGATAGAAAATAATTAGAAGGATATCAAATGAGTACAATGAATGTGTCTTGTAAAAAATATAATGGTAATTTCTGTGAAATGAAACAAAAAATGCTATTTTAAGTTGGAAAAGTGTTTGCTGGTTGATTTATAATCTGAATCCAGTCCATCATGTATTGAATATGCTCAGACTAGGGTTTAGCTCTCATCCTTCCTTCCAGCCAAACTGCTGTTTTACTAACTTTTAAATACAATTTGGTAGAATCTTTCTAATCATTATTTTTAACATATTTCGACCTAAATTTCCTTTCTGGATGCTTTTGTGAAACACGTGAACATTTTCCTCTAGAACTGTCATCCTTCAAAATAATATTATTCTTTTATTTGCTGGAAAGCAATTAACAAATATTATATTATTGTTCTCTTCTGTATCTGTGATAAACGCTAATTATCATAAGATAAAGCCAGATTTGTATTTCTCATGATTTTATATTAATATTCAATCTACCAAGAGGATTAATTGGAGTGTACCTAATAAAAGTGAGGTTTAGCATACAGGACACGTTGAGTAATTCTCTTTTTTTTTGTGGTTACTTGGCATTTCTTACAGGAAATTAAGTGTTGTTTGGTAAAGGGCATTAGCTTGCAAATTCCGCATTGCAGCACTATAATTTTGGATGGATTAATATCCTTGCCCATGTTCCAAAGTCTTCCAGCGTTTATTGCATCTATAAGATAAACCTGGTTTTCAGACAGTGTCTTAAAGGTCCTTGGAAATATGTCCCCCTGTGCTCCTGCAATATCCTTGCACTACACTTCTTAAATAACCACACACACACACACACACACACACACACACACACACACACACACACGCACACAGAGCCTCCAATTCTTTTGTGATGTTCTTTCTTCCCCGTCAGTTTTTCCCTTCCAAATTCCCTTTCATGTCTTCAGCTAATGTCCTAATCATCTTTAAAAACTCAGATAGGATACAATTTTCACTACTTTTCTTGACATACTGAACTGGCAAGCTACACGTGGTGCTAATGAGCTGCGATTTCCCCTCACACCCAGAATGAATCCAGCAGGTTTCTGTGGTCTTTAGGATCCGGTATTGCTTCATGTCCTGGCTCATTTCTTGCCGCTTTCCCCTGGCTCCCTGCACATTCTGTTACTTCTGCTTGGACCACTCTTTCCACTTCTTTTTTGGTGTTGCTTTCGAAGCAGAATGGCACCTGCTTCCTCCAGGCTCTCCCCTTCCATTCCCTCTAGAGCCCACACCAGTTCAGTGGAGCCCCTCCTCCACTGCTGTGTCCACCCACCCAGCCTCCCTCTCATGCCCAGGGCTGGGTCCTTCCTTTTCTCCTGAGTTCTGCATGGTGGGGAGTCTCGGGCCTGGCCTTCCACTCAACCTGAACCTGGGGATCTCACCCGGCCTCCTGATCTTAAAGACTGTCTCTATGCAGATGCTTTCCCAGATGGTGTTTTCGGCCTGGCCCTCTTCCCCAGACTCATGTATGCAGCTGTCTGCCTGACACAGTTACTCCTTGGTGTGCAGCAGGCAGGGCTGCTGATCAGTCTTCTGGGTGTCAGTTTGGGAAAATCCTCAGTCTGAGTGACCCCTGTCTGTCTGCTCAGCCATGCTGCTGTGCTCCTGGAAGCCGACGTCTAGGAAGTGAGGTGTGGACACCTGAGCATGACCGGGCTCTTCCTGGACTCCACTACAGAGCTATGGCCTCCCTGGGTTTCAAAGATCCCTGCCTCATCTATGGACACACTCACCTTGTTGGTGAGATCTTTGAGCCCCTCTCCAGCATGTACATACGCATACACACACACCACGCCACACACAGAAAACACACCTATACCCAACACACACACAACACATAACACTCCAACACACACAACACACACACACTAACACAACACAGATACCCAACACACACACAACACATAATACCCCAACAGACAGCACGCACACACACACTAACACCACACATACCCAACACACACACACCCCTGTACCCAACACACGACACACACACCATAACAAACACAACACACACACAAGACACCAACACACATCTATATTCAATACACACAAAACACACATACAACACACACACCATAACAAACACAACACACACAACACACACATTTTCTAATTCCCTTTCTGTGTCATTTTTCTCTTTATATCTTTTTATTACCTATTAACTACATATATGTACACATTTATTTATTTTGTTTATTGTCTCTCTCATGGAATAAGGGTGGGGATTTTAGTGTTCTATTCACTGTAGAACTGTGCTGGGGACATTGTAGGGCTCAGTAACGATATGTATAATGGGTAAATGAATCTCCAGGCGGCTGCCTCCTCCCATAATTTGACCAGCAATTTCAGTATGAACTCCTGGTATCAATACCCAGCTAAGTCAGCCCACCCACGATCGTCAGCCTACCCCACACTCTCAACAAAAGTCATTATATTCCACATTACTCGGATTTTATCATTTCTTGGACGTCTGACAATAATTGAAAAAAATCATTTATCATATATATATTTCATTTTCTCCTAGAGTATAATCTCATTGATAAGTGACCTTGCCTCCTACTTGGTTATATACCCAGAACATATTATGCCTGTTGTCATGACAAGCATTTGATGAATAGTATTGGTTCATTGACTGCTGACAAATTTTACTCACTATAGCAAATTACGTGACACAGTGTGGGTGACTGTATCTATTGGTATCTGTTTATCTCTATGTATTGATTTGTTTTCAACATCTAGAATAAATGTATGCCTGATTATTATTAGGAAGAACTTTAATATTGTAAACCTTCTTAAGAGTTTACCAGTATAATATTAATGTTACTTTTGATGATAAAGAAGTTATATCCAAGTTAATCACACAAAAAAACAGGATCACTTTTTTTTACCCTTCTCTTTTGATAATTGAATGGCATTTTGTTAGGATATAAAGATCAAAGTACCATTAGAATATTAACATTTTTCCAAAGAAATATTACTAATGCCTAATAATATTTTTGCCATGCATATTAGGGTCCAGGGGTCTCAGAATAGCCTATAGTAAAAGGCACATGGGCCTCAGAAAAGTTCATTCTCAGATATTGTTGTGGCCAGGCACGGTGGCTCACGCCTGCAATCCTAGCACTTCCGGAGGCCGAGGCAGGCAGATCATTTAAGGTCAGGAGTTCGAGACCAGCCTGACCAACATGGTGAAACCCCACCTTTACGAAAAATACAAAAATGAGCTGTGTGTGGTGACATGCCTGTTATCCCAGCTACTCGGGAGGCTGAGGCAGGAGAGAACACAGGATGTGAAGGTTGTAGTGAGCCGATATCGCGCCACTGCACTCCAGCCTGGGTGACAGAGGGAGACTCCGTCTCAAAAAAAAAAAAAAAAAAAAAAAAATTGTTGTTAAAGTATAAATGTCTGGTGGCTTGGGTCGGAGGAGGCACGTTAGAAGTGACAAGCTCCACAGAAAGCAGCGAGTCTCTTTCCTGAGTCCGTTTCCCTGAGTCTCTTCTTTTGGGTATGTGGTCGTACCTTCAAGTTCAGTGCAGTGTATGCAAATTGTGGTGGTGGTGGTGAAATCTCAGGATAGCGACTAAGGGGGCTGTGAAGGATTTTGGCCCAGGACACTGAGGTGTATAGGGCATAACAACGTAAAGTCAGGAGAAACAATGTTGTAGGGCCATGGTCATTAGCGGCTGGAGTAGGAGACGGGGATGCAGTGGCTTCCCCAGGCCTCTCCAGATGAGCCAGAGGATGATTGCGAAGTTGGCTGAGATCTCACCCGGAGCAGGCAGATCGCTGAGTGACGGCTCTGCTGATGTTGAGACCAGATGCCCAGCATCCTGTCTCATGAGCTGGACAAAGACCGTCATTTAGGGGAGTGAAATGAGAGCTCTTGATTAAAGTAGTATTAGAGTGTGTTTTCACAGTGAAACATGCTTAATCTTGAAGCCATAGAAGTCATAGATTCAAATTCTGCCTGAAAATACGCAAGTTACAGACTCTCTTTCATCATATTTTTAGATCACTGCAACTTCCTCTTTTTTTTTTTTAACCAAGGAGAAATGTTTAAAAAATGGTACTGAGCCTCATTTTCTCAAATTCTAAAATAGCGATAATATTTACCTTATGGGGTTTTATTTATTTATTACATTGCTATAAAAATACTTAGCCCAGTGCCTGCCACGAAAGGGCACTTAGGAACACTGTCAGTTGTTACATATTTTTGTTAGGATAGGATAGAAACTAAAGGTTGGAAGATTATAAAGTTATGTGTAAATACAATTATTCATCCAGGTAGGTCCTGAGCTTCCTCTTTGGCTATGCCAAGTTTCTGGATGCCTTGCATTGAAACATTGAAATAGAAATTACAGACTGTGTTGCATACAGGAAGTGCCAATCTTCTCTTCATTGACACATTTTTTGTTTGTTTTGTTTTTGTTTTTTGTTTTTTTGTTTTGTTTTGTTTTTTGAGACAGAGTCTTGCTCTGCCACCCAGGCTGGAGTGCAGTGGCACGATCCGGGCTCACTGCAACCTCCGCCTCCCAGGGTCAAGTGATCTCCTGCTTCAGCCTCCTGAGTAGCTGGGATTACAGGTGCCTGTTACCGTGCCCGGCTAATTTTTTGTATTTTTTGTAGAGACGTGGTTTCACCATGTTGGTCAGGCTGGTCTCAAACTCCTGACCTCAGGTGATCTTCCTGCCCTGGCCTCCCAGAGTGGTGGGGTTACAGGTGTGAGCCACCAAGCCCGGCCAATTGATACAGTTTTGCTAGAGGATGTCGTCATGTGCATTACAGAGAAAAAGATATTTTAGTACCAGGGTAAAGATGAAACCCGTCAGCACTCCCCACCCTCACACACAAACATACATTAACCAGTCAAATCATGGGGCCGACTTTTACTTTAATTTATTTAATTATTCAATTTATTTATTGTTATTTAATTTATTTATACATGAAATGAAATCAATGTATTTGGGTAATTAGACCACCTATTCAAAGAACCTCAATTTTGCTGGTTTAGAAAATTAAAATATGACTATTTCTTTTTTATATAAATTAAACTTTATCTTATAAAAGTAAGAAAACATTTAAGAGTATCTCAGTACAAACTGTGGCAAAGATGTATCAGCTACGCGCTTTATGTACTTCTCAGCCTTCCTACAACTCCACACACCCCCTGAGGACAAATTAGTGAAATAATATTTTGAGAGTGAAAGTTATGATGTCATCACAGTACCATTGAATCACATCTCATTGATGTAAAAACACTTGCTAGGGTTGGCTAATTGAAAAGTAGATGATGACTAACAGTCTATTTGGGAGGCATCCCCCAGTTAGTACAGACGTTGTATTGCCCCACATGTTGAGAAGCCTTGAATACTACTGTGACAGTTTACCCATGTGCAGAAGAAATTGCTTCAAATATTTTATCAAAGGCTGGCAAATTTTAGATTCAGGTAATTTTTGTTTTGTTTTGAGACAGAGTCTCATTCTGTCACCCAGGCTGCAGTGCAGTGGTGCAATCTTCGGTCACTGCCACCTCCTGGGCTCAAACAATCCTTCTGACTCAGCCTCCTCCCAAGTAGCTGGGATTACAGGTGCACACCACCATGCCTGGCTAATTTTTGTATTTTTTGTAGAGACAGGGCCTTGCCCTGTTGCCCAGGCTGGTGTCAAACACCTGGGCTTAAGTGATCCTCCTGTCTCAGCCTCCTAAAGTGCTGGGGTTACAGATGTTAGCCACTACGCCCAGCCTAGATCAATGTTTGGATTACATTTATTATTCTTTTATGTTTGCTAAAGCAAGAACTCCATTTACTGACCTCCCTTACCTTGTTAAAATATTAGGCATAGGTCAGTACTTACTGGTGACACTGTATAGCACTTTTACTACTTAATTGATGAACATGATTATTTGCAGCTTTATTTAATTTGAATCAATATCCATATGAAATGCTGGAGGAAATATCTGATTTAAAGCTTATGTTCTTTCTGAGCCCAGTAGTCTGGAATCATGGTGTCTCCAATGAATAGACTGTAACTTTGTGAAAATCACTTTATAACTCTCGGCCTCTGCTTTATTTGGTGATCATGTTTTCATCACTTAAAAGGGATTGATTATAGTACTTTACTCATAGGATTGATGTGAGGATTAAAGGAGATGACTCATGTAAGGCATTCAGAACCAGGCCTGCCACATAGCAAGCACACTCTAAATATTTCTGTTCGGTGGACTAAGAGTGAACTGAACTGTCCTTAGGTGAATGTTGAAGACACAGTCAATGGAAATGGCTCCTCCAGGAACAGAAGAAAATGGAAATGTATGAACAGAGTGAGAATAAAAACACTTTCCTGTCTTCAAGAATCTTTCGACGTCTATCCATAATTACTTCTAGCTATCCTGCCATTTCCTTTCTTCCTGAAACATTCTATAACCTAAGGGGACTGTGGCATTTCAGATGGCATCAGCAAGGGTGGTATGAGGGGAGGACAATACAGGAGTTAACTAGATCATCCGGAGACGGCTTAGTACAATGTTAGTCACAGGCCCCTGACGCTCAGCTACAAGTTCCATGATTCACTTCATGGTAACTGTGGATAGGTTAGAAGGTGGGGAGGTGTGTAGGAACTTGTCTGCAGCTCCCTGAAAGTCATGACATGTCCCCAACCTTAGAGTGCGTCATCTCACAATTTAAACCAAAGCATGGAGTTGTTTGGTTGCTGTTATTTTTCTCATTTTATGGTGAGTTGGGAGTAAGTGTATCAGTCACATCTTAGATGACCCTTAGATTCCTGCTTATAAAATCAGAATATTGTACATAACTCTGTGCAGAGCCTCGAAAGTGAAGTAACCCTTTTTAATTTTGTAATATTTCATTCATTTGATTTAATTACTTAATTTTCACTTTTTTTAACTTTTTAAGTTTGCTCCTTTGTCAGAGATCTAAGTGGGTCTATTTCTGACCTCTCTATTCTTTTTAATTGATTGCTATCAGTTAATTAACCACTATTACACTGTTTTATTTACTGTAGTATTACATTATACTCTAGCATGTCAGAATCTGTATTATGCTACAGTTTCACCTAGAAACTTTTAAATGTAAATATGTTTCAATTGAGGAGAAAGAAATTCAGAGTGCCCTACAGAAATATTGCAGAACTGCCACGAAATTTCATTTCACGGAAAAATCTAGAATTTGTATTTTTGCCAAGTGGCCTTTTCCCCAATATTTTATTGTATAAATAATAATTAAGAATATTGCTAATATTTATTAAGCACATGCATTGTAGTTAAGTTTTGCACATGTGTTAAAGAGTAATTTTTCATTATAACTACTTTTCCTCATTTGACATTAGGGAACAGAGACACACAGGATGAGTCATTTGCCTCAAATCATGTAGCAGTTTCAAAGTCTAAAATCTAAATGCAAAGCACCTCTGTCAAGTTCTTAATTCCTCCTTTATAAATATCACTGGATGATTGAACTTTCTACTGGCATTTGTAAGGCTTAGCACATTTAAAATTGGTTCCTTTACGCCTCTATTATACTCCATTTCAAAAGAAAAGAGACAATATTTGTAATTTTGAATAAAATTATACTATCATCTTTGCCCACTTACACATGCAACAAGTATTTATTGTGTCAAATTTATGCCCAGCTCTCTCATATATTTTTATTGTGTCTAAATATAAGGTATTGCAATTACTTCGAAGCAGATAAGCACACTAAGTGTTCAGTGGTTCCAGCCTGCTGAACTTCTTGAAGAACAAAAAGCAGATGCAGTGAGACAAAAAGCAGATGCAGTGAGCAAAGCAATCCATTTCTGTCACGCTGAAAATTTGCAGATTTAAAAGAGAGAAGCCTTAAAATTCAGATAAGCAAATATGATGACGGAAAAGGAAACAAAGGATTGGTAGGAGGTGCAGAGAGGCGTTTACTCAGAGCTCACAGCTGCTCCGTCCCCAGGTCATCAATACGGAGTCTGGTCCTCACTGAGTGGAGAGCAAGAGTGGACTGAGAGAGCGGTGCTACCTTTCTTACTCGAGAGACTTAAGTGGAGCAAAGATCAAGTGTTTTTACAGGCCAGACTTGGCCGTTACTCAAGGCCCCGCTGTCTTCAAGATAGCAGCGTGCTTCCAAAGGCCACCAGCCATCAATTAGCACGGTGGGGCTCAGGGAGCCTCGGTCCTAGCGTGCGCCACTCAGCACAAATGAACAAGGACACAGTGCTCGGCACCCACTGAAATCTTCAAAGAGATCCCTACAAGAGCAGTTCATTGAAACTGGAAGAAAAATATAGCATTTACACAGAGAATATCTGGAAGAAAAGTAGAGAAAATTAAAATTGAGATGGTTGCTTTCTGTAAATAGATCTTACTGTTTTATTGCTTTCTCAATAAGGGCTCTGCTTCCATAATTTATTTGAGAGGCAAGTTTTCCAGCCTAAAATTAGAAATGCAGAGTTCCATATGCCTGCTCACCATGGATTTTAATAGAATGGGGACAGAGTCAGCCTTCTGCAGCCTTACAGGGAGCAGATCATCTTTTCATCCATCATACATGGGGTAACCACAGACTTTTTTGGTCCTGGAAATGCTAAGCTGGACTTAAAAGCAACAAAGTGAACGTGGACCTGCCCTGGGCAAACCAAGATGGAAGGTTGCCTTCCTATGAGCTGCAAGGAGGTGCGTTCAGAGGTGTGATGCTTATATCACGCTTGTATTTGTGGTTTTAAATTAGTATACGATCCTACATTTTATTGGACATACATTTGGTATTTCATATCCAATACTGTCATATCCTCCTAATTCTTTTGTATCCACCATCCACCCCTACTTGACCAGTCACATCTCTCCTGAATGTCCTGATACGTTTGAACAAGCTTCTTCTATGTGGATATGGAAAAGACACCCCCCAGTGTAGGGGAGACAAATCTCTACTCTGTCCTCTTAGGGCCCAAGAACTAAATTGACATAAGAAAGATTAACAGGAGAAAAGCATGCTGATTTATTTAATGCAAATTTCATATGGCCTGGGAGCCCTCATAAGGAAATGAAGATCCAAAGAAACAGTTACAACCAGCCACTGATAGACTGGCTTGGACAAAGAATATTTGCTTGTGAAATGTGGCAAGGCCAAGGGACTTGGGCGAGGGTAAGGGATCGGCTAGAGAAGTGACCAGGTGGATAAGTGTTAGTGTAGCAAGGTTTGTTTGTACAGATATCCCTGGGCTTCAGTTTTCTTTGCTTGATGATAAGAACACTACTTCCCTTTTGGTATCAGGACAGTATATTTCGCATGGGAATTCTATCTCCTGCTTTCAATGAACAGAATGACATGATCTTGTAACTGGCTTTTTTTTAAGTGTCTTTAATTTAAAAATGCCAGAGCAGCATATGGTGGGGTGGCATATTCTTAACCCATCCACCAGCAAATAAAGAAGTCACGCAGGATGCAACTCTCATCGTCAGTGTAGCGGCACCTCCCTATCCTAGAAAAGTGAAGACAAGCGTAGAGATGTGAAGGCGCTTCCTGAAAGTCACAGTGTTAGCTGTCAATGACACATCTCTTGACACTGCCTTTCCTAGCTTGTATTCCAAGCACTCTGATTATCCACGAAGTCAGTAACTCAAGGGGATGACCCACACTCTAATTTCATAGAAACAAGCCCAAGCTTAATTTCAAATAAGAATTTTGAAACCTACCTAATAGTCCCATAGACAGTTTTTTTTTCTTTTTGATAAACATAGAAACTGACCCTTCTGATGGTTATCAGAGGCTGATAAGAATAGTGAGGGGTGGGGGCAAGGAGCATTGGTTGGTTAATGGGTACAAAATATAGAAAGAAAGAAAGAGTAATATATTTTATTTGATAGCAAAATGGGAAAGGGTGAATATAGTAAAAAATAATTGTACTTTTAAAAATAACTAAAAGAGTATATTGGATTGTTTGTAACACGAACAGTAAATGTTTAATGGGATGGATACCCCATTCTCCATGATGTGATTATTTTACATCGCATGCCTGTGTCAAAACATCTCATGTACTTTATAAATGTATATACCTTCAGTGTACCCATAGAAATTAAAAATAAAGCAATAAAACATGTTTTTAAAAATAGCAAGAAATTGACCCTTCTGATCTTAAGGCTTGAAATTGCATTGATTTTCTTTGACTTCCTTCCTCAGAAAAGCACTCCTAGGCCTCTAAAAACAGTCTCAAAGAAATGAAACTCACCAGATCACCATATCCAGGCAATGACATGCCAGATGCTTCACTCCTATTTTGTAACCCATTGTTACATTTTTCTTCCTGCTATATAAACCCCTAATTTTAGTTGGTTAGGGAGGCGGATTTGAGTCTGAGCTCCCATCTCCTCGGCTGCAGCATCCGATTAAAGCCTTCTTCCTTGGCAGTAGTCATGACCTCAGTCAATGGCGTTCTGTGCAGTGAGCAGCAGGACCCAGACAGGACCCCTGGTGCTTAGGTAACAATTTGATGATGTGTAATGAAGAATCAAAAAATTTTTACAGGGGGAGAGACAACTAGACTGCCGAGTCATTAAACTCAACGTAATGGGTACAATTAGCCCTGAGGCAACTTTATTTTATAGTCACTATTTTTGGTATAAAACAAGGGCAATGGCTTCAATTTTGCAACTTTGGATTTGATTTTATCCATCAATTTAAATGTGACTGAAATGGTGACATCAAAACACTTTAAAAATCCAGCCGTGCATTTTCTATAATGAACCCAGTAAATCGTTTTATAATGAAGACATCTCTTATTTTTGTTTCAAAAACTGGGCTTGGATGATGCTGATCCTTCTAAGTGGAGCTCAATTCAGTCCAAAAATACTGATTCCCGTATTCACTTTCCTACCACAGGTTATTCCAAAGGGAGTTTAATTGTCCACTTTGGCCAAGTGCTTCCCGGCATCATTACAAATTTCAGAAGAGAATTTAGAACTGCAATAAAGTATGTTAGAATTGTGAATGTAATAAGAGTCATGATGGAAATACTAGTTTGGAATATGATCTATAGCAAGGAGAATGAGGGTGACTAAAATTAGGCTGCCGTCAAACTCTGACTCTATTTTAAAACTGTATCAGGTCCCAGCTACTCGGGAGGCTGAGGCAGGAGAATGGCCTGAACCTGGGAGGCGGAGCTTGCAGTGAGCGGAGATCGCGCCACTGCACTCCAGCCTGGGCGACAGAGCGAGATTCCGTCTAAAAAAAAAAAAAAAAAAACTGTATCAGTATCTGCAACTGGGTTCAACAATGATGATATAGAAAGACACATTTGTTTCTAGATGGCCAGTAAAAAAGATAAAATAGATGTTCATAATTAGCAAGCAAAGAAAAATCCCAAAACCTATATCTAAATAAAATTGTTAAGTACTATGAGTCATTCAGATGAAAAAAATATATTCTATATATATGTACTTATATGTTATACATTTTATATATTATGTAATATATAACATCCTTGTATGTTATATATTATATAATATATACCATATAGCTATATATTTTATATAATATATAAATTATATATTATAAATTATGTTATATATTATATATAATATTTACATGTTATATATATTACATGTAACATGTAAATATATATTATATAAATTATATATAACATATAGGCATTATATATTATATAAATTATATATTATATAATATATAATATCTATACATTTAAAGTTGCTTTTTTCATGTTTAGAATAACTATCACTACATTAAAATAGAAAGACTGTCCGTTTGGTGTTAGTCCATTAATTTGAATGTGTTCTCATGAGTTACTTCATACTTCTCAATCACATGAAGCAAAAGGTGTACATTGTCCTAAATTTGCTAAAACTTAGTGGTCTAACAGTCATTTTTTGAAATCAATAAACATCAGACAAAAATAAGCAAACTGCTAGCTTAACATTCACGAATATTCTTTACATCTTAGAATGATTACGCAAACATTGGTTTTATCAAGTTAACACAAAGCAGATGTGGTTTAACTGGAAGAACATAAAATTTTACGTCTGGAGACCTGGGTTTGAGTTGAACCTATTAGTTGTAGCAGCTTCAGCCTCTTTTTGTCTAGTGTGGAAAAGAGATGACAACCTCACAGGATAATTATAGGTATTAAATTAAGAGAGTATGCACATGTTTTCAGCGGAAGACCTGGCAGAAGAATGATATTCAAAAAAGTGCTTTAAACATATTTCATTTTTCTTTTGAGTTCAAATGATTTTTTGGCACAGTGCAGAAATCCCTCCCCCTCCAAGTGTGAGGAGGGCTGACAGGTACCTATGAACACCCCTCCAGAAATGGAGGATACTAATTTTGAATTCACTTTAGGCAGATGGTTTCAAACCATAGCCTGTAATTACTTTAGTGATAAGGATGCAGTGCCCAGAATAAACAGCTCACTCGTGGTTGTATAAAAGAATAAATAAGAGAACACAATGAAAGAACTTTGCCTTGACTGATCCATCCATATTCTGGGTCCACAGGCTATTCACAGGGGTCACTGTCTTTATTTTTTTATTTAATTTTTATTATTTTATTTTTTAATTTTATATATATATGTATATTTCTTATTATACTTTAAATTCTAGGGTACATGTGCACAACGTGCAGGTTTGTTACATATGTATACATGTGCCATGTTGGTGTGCTGCACCCATTAACTTGTCATTTAGCATTAGGTATATCTCCTAATGCTATCCCTTCCCTCTACCCCCACCCCACAACAGTCCCTGGTGTGTGATGTTCCCCTTCCTGTGTCCATGTGTTCTCATTGTTCAATTCCCACCTATGAGTGAGAACATGCGGTGTTTGGTTTTTGGTCCTTGGGATAGATAGTTTGCTGAGAATGATGGTTTCCAGCTTTATCCATGTTTCTATAAGTGACATGAACTCATCATTTTTTATGGCTACATAGTATTCCATGGTGTATATGTGCCACATTTTCTTAATCCAGTCTATCATTGTTGGGCATTTGGGTTGGTTCCAAGTCTTTGCTATTGTGAATAGTGCCGCAATAAACATATGTGTGCATGTGTCTTTATAGCAGCATGATTTATAATCCTTTGGGTATATACCCAGTAATGGGATGGCTGGGTCAAATGGTATTTCTAGTTCTAGCTCCCTGAGGAATCGCCACACTGACTTCCACAATGGTTGAACTAGTTTACAGTCCCACCAACAGTGTAAAAGTGTTCCTGTCTCTCCGCATCCTCTCCAGCACCTGTTGTTTCCTGACTTTTTAATGATCGCCATTCTAACTGTTGTGAGATGGTATCTCATTGTGGTTTTGATTTGCATTTCTCTGATGGCCAGTGATGATGAGCATTTTTTCATGTGTCTGTTGGCTGCATAAAAGTCATCTTTTGAGAAGTGTCTGTTCATATCCTTCACTCACTTGTTGATGGGGTTGTTTGTTTTTTTCTTGTAAATTTATTAGAGTTCTTTGTAAATTCTGGATATTAGCCCTTTGTCAGATGAGTAGATTGCAAAAATTTTCTCCCATTCTGTAGGTTGCCTGTTCACTTTGATGGTAGTTTCTTTTGCTGTGCAGAAGCTCTTTGGTTTAATTAGATCCCATTTGTCAATTTTGGCTTTTGTTGCCATTGCTTTTGGTGTTTTAGACATGAAGTCCTTGCCCATGCCTATGTCCTGAATAGTATTGCCTAGGTTTTCTTCTAGGGTTTTTATGATTTTAGGCCTAACATTTAAGTCTTTAACCCATCTTGAATTAATTTTTGTATAAGGTGTAAGGAAGGGATCCAGTTTCAGCTTTCTACATATGGCTAGCCAGTTTTCCCAGCACCATTTGTTGAATAGGGAATCCTTTCCTCATTTCTTGTTTTGGTCAGGTTTGTCAAAGATCAGATACTCGTAGATGTGTGGTATTATTTCTGAGGGCTCTGTTCTGTTCCATTGGTCTATATCTCTGTTTTGATACCAATACCATGCTGTTTTGGGTACTGTAGCCTTGTAGTATAGTTTGAAGTCAGGTAGTGTGATGCCTTCAGCTTTGTTCTTTTGGCTTAGGATTGACTTGGCAATGTGGGCTCTTTTTTGGTTCCATATGAACTTTAAAGTAGTTTTTTCCAATTCTGTGAAGAAAGTCATTGGTAGCTTGATGGGGATGGCATTGAATCTATAAATTACCTTGGGCAACGTGGCCATTTTCATAATGACTCTTCCTACCCATGAGCATGGAATGTTCTTCCATTTCTTTGTATCCTCTTTTATTTCATTGAGCAGTGGTTTGTAGTTCTCCTTGAAGAGGTCATTCACATCCCTTGTAAGCTGGCTTCCTAGGTATTTTATTCTCTTTGAAGCAATTGTCAATGGGAGTTCACTCATGATTTGGCTCTCTGTCTGTTGTTGGTGTATAAGAATGCTTGTGATTTTTGCACATTGATTTTGTATCCTGAGACTTTGCTGAATTTGCTTATCAGCTTAAGGAGATTTTGGGCTGAGACGATGGGGTTTTCTAAATATACAATCATGTCATCTGCAAACAGGGACAATTTGACTTAGTCTTTTCGTAATTGAATACCCTTTATTTCCTTCTCCTGCCTGATTGCCCTGGCCAGAACTTCCAACACAATGTTGAATAGGAGTGGTGAGAGAGGGCGTCCCTGTCTTGTGCCCGTTTTCAAACGGAATGCTTCCAGTTTTTGCCCATTCAGTATGATATTGGCTGTGGGTTTGTCTTAAATAGCTCTTCTTATTTTGAGATACATCCCATCAATACCTAATTTATTGAGAGTTTTTAGCATGAAGGGCTGCTGAATTTTGTCAAAGGCCTTTTCTGCATCTATTGAGATAATCATGTGGTTTTTGTCTTTGGTTCTGTTTATATGCTGGATTATGTTTATTGATTTGCATATGTTGAACCAGCCATGCATCCCAGGGATGAAGCCCACTTGATCATGGTGGATAAGCTTTTTGATGTGCTGCTGAATTCGGTTTGCCAGTATTTTATTGAGAATTTTTGGATCAATGTTCATCAGGGATATTGGTCTAAAATTCTCTTTTTTCGTTGTGTCTCTGCCAGGCTTTGGTATCAGGATGATGCTGGCCTCATGAAATGAGTTAGGGAGGATTCCCTCTTTTTTCTATTGATTGGAATAGTTTCAGAAGGAATGGTACCCTCTCCTTTGTACGCCTGATAGAAATCGCCTGTGAATCCATCTGGTCCTGGACTTTTTTTGGTTGGTAAGCTATTAATTATTGCCTCAATTTCAGAGCCTGTTATTGGTCTATTCAGAGATTCAACTTCTTCCTGGTTTAGTCTTGGGAGGGTGTATGTGTCAAGGAATTTCTCTGTTTCTTCTAGATTTTCTAGTTTATTTGCGTAGAGGTGTTTATAGTATTCTCTGATGGTAGTTTGTATTTCTGTGGGATCAGTGGTGATATCCCCTTTGTCATTTTTTATTGCGTCTGTTTGATTCTTCTCTCTTTTCTTCTTTGTTAGTCTTGCTAGTGGTCTATCAATTTTGTTGATCTTTTCAAAAAGTCAGCTCCTGGATTCATCGATTTTTTGAAGGGTTTTTTGTGTCTCTATCTCCTTCAGTTCTGCTCTGATCTGAGTTGTTGCTTGCCTTCTGCTAGTTTTTGAATGTGTTTGCTCTTGCTTCTCTAGTTCTTACAATTGTGATGTTAGGGTGTCGATTATAGATCTTTTCTGCTTTCTCTTGTGGGCATTTAGTGCTATAAATTTCCCTCTACACACTGCTTTAAATGTGTCCCAGAGATTCTGGCATGTTGTGTCTTTGTTCTCGTTGGTTTCAAAGAACATCTTTATTTCTGCCTTCATTTCGTTATGTACCCAGTAGTCATTCAGGAGCAAGTTGTTCAGTTTCCATGTAGTTGTGTGGTTTTGAGTGAGTTTCTTAATCCTGAGTTCTAGTTTGATTGCACTGTGGTCTGAGATACAGTTTGTTACAATTTCTCTTCTTTTACATTTGCTGAGGAGAGCTTTACTTCCAACTATGTGGTCAATTTTGAAATAAGTTCGATGTGATGCTGAGAAGAATGTATATTCTGTTGATTTGGGGTGGAGAGTTAGGTAGATGTCTATTAGGTCTGCTTGGCGCAGAGCTCAGTTCAATTCCTGGATATCCTTATTAACTTTCTGTCTTGTTGATCTGTCTGATGTTGACAGTGGGGTGTTAAAGACTCCCATTATTATTGTGTGGGAGTCTAAGTCTCTCTGTAGGTCTCTAAGGACTTGCTTTATGAATCTGGGTGCTCCTGTATTGGGTGCATATATATTTAGGATAGTTAGCTCTTCTTGTTGAATTGATCCCTTTACCATTATGTAATGGCCTTCTTTGTCTCTTTTGATCTTTGTTGGTTTAAAGTCTGTTTTATCAGAGACTAGGATTGCAACCCCTGCCTTTTTTTGTTTTCCATTTGCTTGGTAGATCTTCCTCCATCCCTTTATTTTGAGCCTATGTGTGTCTCTGCACATGAGATGGGTTTCCTGAATACAACACACTGATGGGTATTGACTCTTTATCCAATTTGCCAGTCTCTGTCTTTTAATTGGAGCATTTAGCCCATTTACATTTAAGGTTAATATTGTTATGTGTGAATTTGATCCTCTCATTATGATGTTAGCTGGTTATTTTGCTTGTTAGTTGATGCAGTTTCTTCCTAGCCTCGATGGTCTTTACAATTTGGCATGTTTTTGCAGTGGCTGGTACCAGTTGTTCCTTTCCATATTTAGTGCTTCCTTCAGGAGCTCTTTTAGGGCAGGCCTGGTAGTGGCAAAATCTCTCAGCATTTGCTTGTCTGTGAAGTATTTTATTTCTCCATTTATGAAGCTTAATTTGGCTGGATATGAAATTCTGGGTTGAAAATTGTTTTGTTTAAGAATGTTGAATATTGGTCCCCACTCTCTTCTGGCTTGTAGACTTTGTGCTGAGAGATTAGCTGTTAGTCTGATGGGCTTCCCTTTGTGGGTAACCCGACCTTTCTCTCTGGCTGCCCTTAACATTTTTTCCTTCATTTCAACTTTGGTGAATCTGACAATTATGTGTCTTGGAGTTGCTCTTCTCGAGGAGTATCTTTGTGGCATTCTCTGTATTTCCTGAATTTGAATGTTGGCCTGCCTTGCTAGGTTGGGGAAGTTCTCCTGGATAATGTCCTGCAGAGTGTTTTCCAACTTGTTTCCATTGTGCCCGTCACTTTCAGGTACACCAATCAGACATAGATTTGGTCTTTTCACATACTCCCATATTTCTTGGAGGCTTTGTTCATTTCTTTTTATTCTTTTTTCTCTAAACTTCTCTTCATTTCATTCATTTGATCTTCAATCACTGATACCCTTTCTTCCAGTTGATCGAATCGGCTGTTAAAGCTTGTGCATTCGTCACGTAGTTCTCGTGCCATGGTTTTCAGCTCCATCAGGTCCTTTAAAGACTTCTCTGCATTGGTTATTCTAGTTAGCCATTCGTCTAATAATTTTTCAAAGTTTTTAACTTCTTTCCAATGGGTTCGAACTTCCTCTTTTAGCTTGGAGAAGTTTGATCATCTGAAACCTTCTTCTCTCAGCTCGTCAAAGTCATTCTCCGTCCAGCTTTGTTCCGTTGCTGGTGAGGAGCTGCGTTCCTCAGCTGGAAATGCAGAAATCACCTGTCTTCTGCGTTGCTCACTCTGGGAGCTGTAGACTGGAGCTGTTCCTATTCGGCCGTCTTTGAACCACCCTCCCACTGTCTTTAAATATTGACAGAACGCTTTGAAGATAGGCAGACACCCCAGATGGAGGCTGTGAGTCCCTGCACCAAGTCAGTGTTCCTGCTCCTCAAGTGCATTCCTGTCTTATTTTGTCTAATACAAAGAGCTCTATTAGTGGGAGGTGTTTGATGATGGAAAAAAAGGGCTGAAATGGCTACAGTAAGGGGTTTAAAGTTAAAGAATGTTATTGAAATATGCAGTTTTATGTCATCTACTGGTTTTAAAAAATTGCACATATACTCTGGATAGAAGTTTTCATTTCAGTTTTACAAAGTTTAGGGCTTTCTTCAAAAAGACAGACTTCCAGAACAAAACAGGGGAATTTACCCAGCTCTGGCCAAAGAGCCCTAAAGGATATATATCTTTTTGTGTCAATAGCTGGAGGTTTTGCTTAAAAGAGAGGTTCTAAACACAGAGGGCCATTCTTAGGCTTTCATGAATCTAAGACATCTCCAAACCCTTCTGGGTGCCTCTCGCTGGGCCCAGCCACCCTGGAGACACCTGGGCATTCCATGTGTCTCCTGATGTCTTCTGTGGTGCTCAGATCTGTGCATTCACCCAGGACTTTCCTGACAATCCGTACTATGGGATCAGGTTTGTTTCCCGTGCATTGGCCTTGAACTGGGTGTGTTTTCTTGTGTGGGAGGAAAATAACTGCTTATTTATTCAAGAATTAGTTTTAAAAGGTGTAGATGGTTATTAAGTCATTTTGTTACATCAGTCATTAGTTGGAACCATAACTTTCCTGGGAGAGAAATTTTCGATGCATGCTATTAATCTTGGAGTTTTCAGCGGTGTTTTTCTTGTGTGTATTTCTATAAGTCTTATATACCTATTTCTTTTATTTTTATTTTACTTTAAGTTCTGGGATACATGTGCAGAATGTGCAGGCTTGTTACATAGATCTACATGTGCCATGGTTTTTGTTGCACCTATCTACCCAATGTCTAGGTTTTAAGCCCCGCATGCATTAGGTATTTGTCCTAACGCTCTCCCTCCCCTTGCCCCCCACCCCCCAACAGGCCCCGGTGCATGATGTTCCCCTCCCTGTGTCCTTGTGTTGTCATTGTTCAACTCCCACTTATGAGTGTGAACATGTGGTGCTTGGTTTTCTGTTCTTGTGTTAATTTGCTGAGAATGATGGCTTCCAGCTTCATCCACGTCCCTGCAAAGGACATGAACTCATCCTTTATTATGACCGCATAGAATTCCATGGTGTGTATGTGCCACGTTTTCTTTATCCAGTCTATCATTGATGGGCATTTGGGTTGGTTCCAAGTCTTTGCTATGTTTATTATATATGTATTTCAGTGATCACACTGAGTTTGATAGAAATGGACACTCATCTTTAAGATATTGAGCTTGATTCATATACTCTACCCACATGTGTGTGCATGGTCCCACAACACACAAGCTCAGGGCAACCTTCTTAGGAAAAGTTTCCATATATCCGTGTATATGATTTTAATGGTAAGGGAGAACATGTGTACCGTTCAGATGTATTTAAGATCTGTATGCTTCTGAGATATAAAGTTTTTCAGGCAATTTATGAAATTAAATACGATATAACATGTAATAATTTGTACATAACTAACGTTAGCATTTATCGGGTGCCTGTGACGTGTCCAGCATGGTGCTTGGTATATAAGTTTTCATCTAGTTCTGACAACAATCTTGCCTGGCGGGCGGCCACCCACCTCCACCTGCTCTTCAGAAAAGAGTACAGCTTAAGAACTTGCCCCAGGGCCACAGAGTTGGTAAATACTTAGGGCCGGGGATCAAAACTGTACATGTCTGACCCCAAGGTTAATATTTACTTCAACACATAATGCAGTATGGACAAACGAGGGGAAGACTATAAAATTGAGCAGAAGAAAATAAACAATTTACCTATTCTAGGTATAATAGTATCTGATAACAAGCATTTATAAACACTCATGCATATATTTAATTAAGAGATACAGGTGCTAATCAAATGATGACTTCCTATGCCTATATTTGTCATAAATGATAAGATACTAAGGCCAAACTAGTAAACTATTACAGAGTCTCTGACCGGGAAGATGGCAGGCCTGGGCTGAGAAAATAATGCTCAGGTACATTACTCTCCAATGATGGGACAGTGCTGAGAGAGAACTTCAGCAAGACAGAATCACAAGAAGTAGCATTAGTCTAGAAAATTGGCATAAGGTGTAAATGCCACCAGCCTAGTCAACTCTGGCTGCTATAACAAAATATCATAGACTGGGCAGCTTAAACAACAGACATATATTTCTCACAGTTTTGAGACTGGAAGTTCAAGATCAAGGTGCTTATAGATTCAGAGTCTTGCAAGGACCCATTTCCTTGTTTGCAGATGGCATCTTCTAATTGTGTCCTTGAGTGGCAGAGAACACCCTGGTTTCCTCCTTTCCTTATAAGGGTGCTAATCTCATCATGGGGTATCAACTGTCCTGTCTGCATGTAAAGCAAATCACTTCCTGAAAGCATCGCTTCAAAACACCATCGCATTGGAGGTTGGGGCTTCAACATATGAGTTTTGGTGGGACACAAATATTCAGTCCATTGCAACCACCTTCTCTTGGGTTTTTGATCTTTTCATCCAGAAGACTTCCTTTGTTCATTAGCAAACAAAACAAGATAGCATATCCAAGCCCACATTGCTGAGGCCTTACTATGGAGGCTACATGCATAGCAATGACATGTTAGACAGTGGAGACGTGAGGATGTGCATAGTGCTGCCAACCCTCCAGGAGCAGGGGAATGGCATGCACATGCCAGCCAGGTCAGTGAAGACCGACAGGTGCTGCAAGGAGAACAGGTGTGGTCAGGCCTTCTGTGAGGAGAAAAGGAGCCACTAGTGGGGAAAGACGTGGAGAAAGTGGCACTTGAGCCATGATGGGCAGGTGGTGAGGGGAGGCCACTGCATCTCTTCAAGATGGCGTTTTATGGTCGACAGTGTTCGTCAGGTTTCCAAAAGGTGGATATTAATACATCTACTTAAATCCCTGCATCACTGGGCATTAAAAACCTTCCAGGGAGACTGATGTTAACCCCTTTTTGTGCCTGTTTATGTTTTTGGCCTACAGAAGCTTAGGGGGTGACGTGTTGCATAAGTTCATTATCTTCTAGGATATAAACAAGTCTTACCTTGTCCAACCTTTTTCAAATTTAAAGGATAGTCTTTACTGCAAAGTGCCCTGATAACTTCACTGCAGCCTCATTTGGAATTGGTTTCACCTCTTTGAAAACTGTAGTTACCTTTCATTTTTTGAAGAGTGAAGTTGGGATGAAGGACAGGGACTTGGAATCAGCAAGACTGGGGTTCTCATCTCATTCTCTGCCTTTGTTGGTTATATGGCTAGAAAATTCAAGTCCTTTTTGACTCAGTTTTATTATCTAAAAAATAAGGATAATAGTATCTAGCATCTGGAGTTATAATATATTCTGCAGTAGCTTAATGTAGTACATGATACATAGTAAGCATTTAATTAATAATAATGTTAAATTATCTAATGATTCACGGTATACTGTCCAATACTTTTAAGAGTAATGATCATTTTTTGTTTATAATAATAATGATAATAGCCATGGTGGTATTTTCTATTTAAATATTCTTGATTTAAATGAGAAATGCTTAGAAAATTATGGCTTCTACTTAGCTGGTGTTGACAATCTGTTAATCTTCAGATAATAGGATATTTTACATGGTAAGTTCAAAGAATGTGGTATTTTGGGTGATTTATTAATTTGCAATAAAGCAACGTGGGTTACACTCAACTAACAAAATGAAGTCAACCGTAATACAGTCTGCTTTTGATAATTCTAGAGACAACTCAGGATCTTGTATTTTCTCAAAGTCTTCATTATGAACGTTGCTCAACATTGACAAATGGACAGTTTCTAGAGAGAGTTTTTTTTTTTTCTTTTGAGAGGGAGTCTCACTCTGTCACTGAAGCTGGAGTGCAATGCCACTATCATGGCTCATTGCAACCTCTGCCTCCCAGGCTCAAGTTATTCTCCCACAGTAGCTGGGACCACAGGCATGTGCCGCCATGCCTGGCTAATTTTTGTATTTGGAGTAGAGACAGGATTTTGCCATGCTGCCCAGGCTCGTCTGAAACTGCTGAGCTCAAGCAATCTGCCTGCCTTGGCCTCCCAAAGTGCTAGGATTACAGGGGTAAGCCACCATGCCTGGCCCTCGAGAGAGTTCCTAATGATGGCATGTTGCACTCCAGTGCCCACAGTGTAGGTTTGCACCTTCATGCTTGAGGGAATAGCTCCAATAGTTTCGTTGACTAAAATGCAGTGCTCATATCATGCAGCAAGCCAGCTGATTGGGTGTAAGTTAAAAATAGCTCACACCGTAAATGCTTTATATATAAGTTGCCAGCACCCGTTAGGTCAGACAGGCTGAGTTATTCAAGTTAAAATTAGCTCTGAATCAAGTATGTGCATACTGAGAGGGTAGGCTCTTTGTGAAATATTGAAGATGCAAACGCTTTCTCCTGTAAAATGTTTATGAACATCACAGTTGAGTAGGTTGTTAAACACATTCTTGCTTGTCATAAGTCAGGGTCACATTGTACCCAGAGACTAAGGGGAGTTGATGCTACTTCTTCAGATATTTTCATCTCCATGTTCTTGCTAATTTTCCGATACTGAATCATGAAATTACAATTCTTTTGTTCAGTACTTGCTGAATTTTCATTTCACCTGTTAAGCATGCTTGTAGAGGATACGGATTTGAGAAAAAGAGGACAAAGAGCACGTGTTCAATAGAAACCCATTTGGAAATGCTTATTCTGGTTCATGCACAGGGGCATATGTGGTTGAATAATTTCAGATTCTGTGTCCCATTAATGAAATAGCATCAGAGTTTCCTTTAATATCTTCCTATTCTCTATTAATTGATTCATTTATTATTAACTCAGTAAGCATTTATTGAACATTGACAGTATATCATATCACTAAATGCTCACTTTCTAGAGATGAAATGAACCTTAAACAAGGAAAGCATGGTATGTGTTACAACACAAGTACTTACAATAAGGCGTAGGAATAACGAGATAAGTTATTGATTCTCCTTGGGGTGAAGAGCTTGGAAAAGGCTTTTTAAGATAGAAAAACCATGGATCTTCATGGATTGAAAAACCTGAAGGAGGAGTAGAAGCTGCCTCTCCAAGTCTATTGCCCATGGTGATGTGCTGCTTGAAAATGTTTAGCAAAGGGTTCTCCCAGGAGAAGAGCCTGATATGAAGCCTTCTTCCATTTGCCTGGTTTAAATACGTCCACCATGGCCAATTTCAAAACACCACCATGCCCATCACTGGAGACAGCCTTGGGAACAGATGCCCAGTGACACTGCACCATGTCATACTCTTACCAGATGCAGAAGTAAATACCTTCAAGAGTAGACGATGGCCAAACGTAAAAACATGGTTAGGAATCGATGAGCTTTAAACCATTATTACCTCTGTTTTAATTTAATTGATTTCTTGTAAAGTTTATATAATCTAAATATTTAAAACTGAAATAGCAGCAGACCTACATAAGATGGTTAAGGGTCTTTGGTTTAACATAATGTGTAAGTTTTAAAAAATCTTATGAACAAATAACAAATCAGGCCATACTCAGTCAATTTCATCAAACTTGTAAGATCCGTGACCTTAAAGAGATTTCACACAGATAACAAGATTGCAAGAGGAGGTAGATACCACCTAACCTTGAACGCTGCATCAACATTTTAGGATGATACACTTTGAAAGTAAGATAAGATGTTGACTTTCTTAATTTGCTTCTTCATTTAAATAAAACCTGCTGTCTTTTGTGTTCTCAATTATTTTTCTTTAAGTATTGCAACATATCGAAACTAAAAATGTGTGGCCGAAAACTTTCTTTCAAAAATGATCAGCAAGCTAACAATACAGGACAGAGGAAATGCGGGTGGGTGCCCCAACTCCCAGTGGTAGAGGCGGTGACAGGTGAGTGGGCCTACTTTTAAGTCATGGCTCAAGAACTGAATTTCTAGGCTGCAAGCCTGGGGCTGCCCTTTCCAATGTAACAGCACCTGAGCAAGGGGCCTGTTTTGTGTCCCAGGCAGCCTTCCGGTGCTGGGCATGCAACACCAATAAGATGAAGAGGCTCCCAAGGAGCTCACAGCACCGTAAAGCAAGGCAGAGGTTTGTGAAGCCTAAATAGATGTTATATTAGTCAGGGTTATCTAAAGAGATAGAACTAATCATATACACACACACACACACACACACATATATGATTACATATATACATATAAATGATTACATATATACATATATATGATTACATATATACATATAAATGATTACATATATACATATATATGATTACATATATACATATAAATGATTACATATATACATATATATGATTATATATACACATATATGATTACATATATACACATATATGATTATATATACACATATATATGGTTACATATATACATATATATGATTATATATATACATATATATGATTATATATATAGATATATATGATTATATATACATATATATGATTATATATACATATGACCATATATATATATAGTACTGTTTGGATGTATTTAAGATCTATATGCTTCTGAGATATAAAAGTTTTCAGGCAATTTATGAAATTAAATACAATATAGCATGTAATAATTTCCACATAACTAATGTTAGCATTTATCGGGTGCCTGTGATGTGTCCAGGCACATCATATATATATACACACACATATATATATATCCCATACATATATCCCACATACATATATATCCCATATATATATCCTATATACATATATATCCCATATATATATCCCATATATATATCCCATACATATATCCCGTATACATATATATCCCATATACATATATATCCCATATATATATCCTATATACATATATATCCCTTATATATATCCCATATATATATCCCATACATATATCCCATATACATATATATCACATATACATATATATCTCATATATATATCCTGTATATATATCCCATATATATCCCATATATATATATCCCATACATATATCCCATATACATATATATCCCATATACATATATATCCCATATACATATATATCCCATATATATATCCCATACATATATCCCATATACATATATATCCCATATATATATCCCATATACATATATATCCCATATACATATATCCCATATATATCCTATATATATATCCCATACATATATCCCATATACATATATATCCCATATATATATATCCTATATATGTATCCCATACATATATCCCATATACATATATATCCCATATACATATATATCCCATATATATATCTCATATATATACATCCCATATACATATATCCCATATACATACATCCCATTTACATACATCCTGTATACATACATCCCGTATACATACATCCCATATACATACATCCTGTATATATATATCCCATATACATACATCCCATATATATACATCCCCAATATATATGCGATATATATATATCTCCTATATATATCGTATATATATATGGGTTGTATATATATGGGATGTATATATATGGGATATATGTATATAGGATATATATATAGGATGTATATATAGGGGATATATATATATGGGATATATATATGGGATATTTATATATATATAAAGGGGAGTTTATTAGGTATTAACTCACATGTTCACGAGGTCCCATAATAGGCCATCTGCAAACTGAGGAGCAAGGAGAGGCAGCCCGACTCCCGAAATGGAAGAACTTGGAGTCCGATGCTGGAGGGCGGGAAGCATCCTGCACAGGAGAAGGATGTAGGCTGGAAGCCTAGGCCAGTCTGACCTTTTCACATTTTTCTGCCTGCTTTGTATTCTCTGGTAGCTGATTAGAGGGTACCCACCCAGATTAAGGGTAAGTCTGCCTTCCCCAGCCCATTGACTCAAATATTAATCTCATTTGTCATCACTCTCACAGACACACCCAGGATCAATACTTTGCATCCTTTAATCCAATCAAGTTGACACTCAGTATTAACCATCACAAATGGTGAGACACTAGGAATATTTCACTGCCTTTGACATAACTTATTTAGAAATGTATGCAATTGCACCTGAAAGGTTAAAATAATAAGGTATAAATTATATCCTTGAGTGTGTTAATTAAAGTCTCAAACATCTTCATTTCCTCAAATGTTAAGAAAGAAGAAGGAAAGAGGTGCTTGATCATCACTTAGGCCCCTCCTGTTCATGGCTGACATCAACCGCTGTGTCCTTTTCTCTGAATTGGCTGTTAGGGCTGCACCTGGATCCCTGAGGGCTCTGATGAGTATGTGTAGCCTCAGGCTTAGCCAGGTTAGGGTCCCTGTCCTCCTGGTCTTCCTCTTTATACCCAGTTCCTAGCATCGCGCCTCACACAGAACAGGTGCTGGGCTAACATCTGTTGAATTAATAAATGATGTACCCAGAGGGCGAATACCCAGCTTGTCTTCCCTGTCGTGATTTTCTGTCAGGAAGAGTCTCATTCAGGCTACATTCCCCTCTTTCTGAAAACCTGAGGTTCCTCCGTTCAAGATTCATTAACTTGGGACTTTTATTGTCAATATTTAGTAGAGGATAACTAATTATTGATGTTGAATGAGTGAATGAACAGGAGCATCAGTGGAGTCCCTCACTACAGTGTAAACAGGAACCCCCAGACTGGCCAGCCCAAGAAGCTCAAGGCCTTGGACCCTCCCGCCCAAGGCAGGCTCTGAAGCATGCGCCTGAGAAGCACATAATTGCTCACACAAACAGGCAACACGATGACAAAATGACAGATGAGAAAACACAGATGAGACATTTTCACTCAAATTGATGCTCTGTGCTACCTTATTTAGTGTCTCTGAATTTATGCTCCTAGCCTTTCAATTAAAACATAACTTTATGCTCATTTATACATGCTTTCCTTGTTTCTAACCATTCTGGCCTTGAGGGATAATTAACTAATTTTTCTATACATAATGGCTTCCACAAACATGTTTCTGGTGGGATCGTTCCTTAATTTTGAAGACAGGTTAAGGTAAACTCTAAAGGCATAAAGTCTGTTTAATGAAACATTTCCAGTGAAAGCACAGGCTAACCTGGATGTTCAATGATTTCTCCCCATCTTTCCTGTTTCTGTCACGCCTCTCAAAGAGCTATGGTCGAGGGGATGTAGGCGTTGCTTTGCCACTGGCATTAAGGCTCATAGCCACCAGAGCAATATAATTCTATAATTGTGTTCATCCTATAACTTTACTTAACAGCAAATTGTCTAAGGCAACGAAATGAGCAAAAACTAGAGTAGATACAGGATGTTTGGTATGGGTCTTCCCTAGCGTTGGCCCCTCCTGAGCTGCCAACGCATCCATCTCTGTCTCTAGACTTCGCCTCCTGGTTGATCCCTGGACACCTCAGACTGAGTTTCTATATTGCACACTCTGTTCAGGATCCTCTCTTCTCCCCAGGGCTTGGTCCCTTTTTCCTATTTTCTGTAGTAAGGACCACGCTTGATCCCCTTTGCATATTACCTGTGGTAAGGGATAGGACCAAGATGTACAAGGCCCGGTCAGACAAACTGTCTCCCTTCTCCTTGTAATACCCCAAAACTTTACCATCTCTCCCCCTGAATAAACACTCATCTCTTCAGCTTACACAGTAGCTACCTGAGTTATCTTAAAAATACATATTTAAAACAGAAGTTGGGTCTGGGGACTCCGTCCAGCACGCACAGCCCAGGGCCTATGTGGGACATGCCCCTCCTTCCTAATCCTCTCAGTTCATATCTTCCTTTACACAGGGCCATCTTCGCAGGCTGGACTCATCACCCAGAATGAGATCCAAGAGTGGTGGAGGGATGTCACTTTTAGTATGTTTCTTTATTGGCAGGGAAACGTATCTCAGAGGTCAGCCCCTCTGCACACCCCTGGAGATTCCTTATCTGCCCAAATTGTGTTCAACACTCTCGCCCCATTGCCCTCTAGCCCAGGGATAGAATGACTGCATCTGATTGAGACTGACCAAGACTCACCCTTGGGATGGGGACTGGGGGAGAAGCCAGCTTGCTCTGAGGTGCACAGACACTCTTATTGATCAGGATTGGGGCTCTGTTAGAAAGATACAGGGAGGAAATGGGTGGGTGAATTGGCACCAGTGGTGTCTCCGCAGCATACAGAGTCTTTGATGATCTGGCCTTAGCTGCTTCTGCCCACTGCTATTTCATGATTAAACATTCAGACACTCCAGGATGCCTGCTGTTCATGAATCTGCCCTGGGTCTTCTGTTTCCATGATTTTCCACAAGACACTTGCTCCCTAAAGGATGCTTTTCAGAACTCTTGTTTACTTTCTCTAATGCGTAACTACTAATCCTCTACAGCTCACTTCAGACATCACCATGCCTGGACAACTGCTCTTCACCCCAAGGCCTGGGTTTCCAGAGCAACCCAAATAAGGAGGAGGACTCCTCTGTCACTCACAAAATCATCTCAGGTGTTTATGTTGTCTGCAAGGACTTTCTCAGCCTAGTCCTCATGTCCTTCCTGACCTCATCCCAACAGCTCCCATCCCCTAGTTGGCTGCAGCCACCCTGGCCCTGCATTGTCTGCCAGGGCTCTACTGCCCCAAGGCCTTGCCAATGGCTGCTATCCAAAATCTCTTCCCCAAGATCTCCACACACCTCAATTTTCACTCCTCCAAGACCTTTCTCAAATGTCATCTCCATGGCATCCTACACAAGGGGACCCCTGCCACCCCTTCACTCTCTTTTTATCTTTCCTTATTTTTCACATAACCCTTATAATCTGACATATCATAAAACATATTAATATATATTAATATAATGTAGGGACTATGACTATATAATGTGTAAATGTATATAAATGTTTGCACATTTGTCTTATCATTAGAATGTGAGCTCTACAAGAACAGCCCCCCTTTACCTCACTCCCAAACTGGTGTATCCCTAATGCCTACAAGATTGCCTTGCTTGTATCAAGCACTCAATAATCATTTAGAGAATGAAGGAATGAAAGGATCTGAGCATACTTCTAGCTTGGCGCCTTCAGGGTTGTGCCATAGTTATCTTTCTGCTAAAATTCGAGCTCTTACAATTAGACTGCAACCCTTTTATTTCTCTCTTACACCTGGTAAAGCATGTGCACCATAGCAGGTGTAATAGTTCATTTTCATGCTGCTGATAAAGACTTATCTGAGACTGAGTAATTTGTCAAGAAAAAGAGGTTTAATGGACTCACAGTTCCACATGGCTGAGGAGGCCTCACAATCATGATGGAAGGCTAAAGGCACATCTTACATGGAGGCATACAAGACAGAATAAGAGCCAAGAGGAAGGGGTTTCCCCTTATAAAGATATCAGATTGCATGAGACTTATTCAATACCATGAGAACAGTATGGGAGAAACTGCCCCCATGATTCAATTATCTCCCTCTGGGTCCCTCCCACAACGCATGGGAATTATGGGAGCTACAATTCAAGATGAGATTTGGGTGGGGACACAGCCAAACCATATCAGGGAGCATTCAAGAAAGGCTTGTTGAAAGAATAGATGATGTGTAGATCCTGGCCCTGTGCATGTTAACAGCAAAGATCAACCGTGATTCAGTATTTCTTTCTTAATTATTTTAGCAAGTATACATTAAAATCAGGTATTTTCACATTTTTAATCAATTACTTTAACTCTACTGAATATGTAATTTTAAACAGGCAGGTGTTTATATCATTTAAGTTGTTTTTGAAGCATATTCTTCACATCGGTTCTCACAATCTAGAGACTAAAGAAAAGACAAGGCCTGTGAGAAATAGAAACGGAAAGTCTCACCAGTGTGGTGGGGAAAGCAATGAGAAAAGCAAAGCATCAAGCCAAGCGTGGTGGCTCATGCCTGTAATCCCAGCATTTGGGGAGGCCAGGGCATGTAGATCACTTGAGGTCAGAAGTTCAAGACCAGCCTGGCCAACATGGTGAAACACTGTCTCTACTACAAATACAAAAATTAGCCAGGTGTGGTGTTGGGCACCTGTAATCCCACCTACTCCGTGGAGGCTGAGGCAGGAGGAGGCTAAGGCAGGAAAATCACTTGAACCTGGCAGGTGGAGGTTGCAGTGAGCTGAGGCCACTCCACTGCACTCCAGCCTGGGTGACAGAGTGAGACTCCATCTCAAAAAAACAAAACAACAACAACAAAAAAGCAAACGAACACTGAGGTCATAAATGCAGGAGCCTAAGCCTTGGGTTGATCATTCAAGAGATTCCTAGGGGTGCTCTAAGAAATAGCCCCAGCTTCAAGCTACTGCCTTGGATAAACACCTTCCTGTATTTGAATGACTTTAATTCATTTGAGATAAGATTCGTAGCGCTGGTTTCACATTTTCTGAGATTTATCTTTGTGTTTGTCCCGTTAGGTGGAATTTTTCAATATTTCTCCCAGGGAATATTTAGAACCCTACTGAGTCAATTACTTGGTTAATATTAAGTGGGATAATAAGGAATCAAGATACTAATTATTTTCCTGACAAATATATATATATCTTTGAGATAGAGTCTTGCTCTGTCACCCAGGCTGGAGTGCAGTGGCGTGATCTTGGCTCACTGCAACCTCCGTCTCCCGGGTTCAAGAGATTCTTGTGCGTCAGGCTCCCGAGTAGCTGGTATTACAGGTGCGTGCCACCACACCTGGATAATTTTTGTATTTTAGTAGAGATGGTGTTTTGCTGTATTGGCCAGGCTGGTCTCGAACTCCTGACCTCAGGCCATCCGCCCACCTCAGCCTCCCAAAGTGCTGGGATTACAGGAATTACAGATGTGAGCCACTGTGCCTGGCTGACAAATTATATTTTATTTAGCAAAACAATATATCAGTAAAAGATGCAAATACCTAATATTGTTCCAGTAATTTTATCTCATTGGTCAATGCTCATGATACAAAATTCCTAATCACCTGAAACATTCTTATTATAAGCATTGTTAACCTCTTAGGTTATGTATGTTTCTTGAATGTCATGGAAACATCAGAGAAATTGGTAGTTTATATATAATTGTGTTATTTTAAGTTAATAATATATATCAAATATACATATAAAATAGGAAAGTCACTTTTAAAGAATATATTGAAATCTTTGACGCACAGAGACAAAATGAAACCCTGAGAAAATGTGATGTATTTTTTGGAATTTCTGACATTGAAATTCTGTCTGAATTGTTTATGATGTCTGGCTTTACTGCTAAACTCTTAGCTCTTTTAATGTTGACTCTCTTGATAGCTTTGTGTACAGTTTTACCAGTGTCAGGATGTACTCTTTATTTTCATTGTTAACCTGGACATCTTCATTAGATATTTTTATTCAACATCCCGATAAGATGATGGGCCAGCTCTTTTCAGCTTCTTGATGCAAAAGCAATGAGAAAACATGCTCCTGATCTTGGCGGACTCTTTGAAATGGTGTGGAGACAGACAGAATAATACAAGGCAGAGGAAAATTCCTCACTCTCTTTGCTTTTCTCTCATGAGGAAACAATCACACTCTTGACCCACCATCAGCATACAATCCTGGAGGATATTTTACATATTCTATGCATGATTAACATTGAGTTGTCTATGCTTTCTGAGCAATTTCCATTTTGCCCAGAATAACATGGCTTTGGAAGAGAACTGATTCAGGTTATTGAAGTGAACCAGGAGCAGAAAAAGCTTCATTGTATGAAGTCCAATATTTTAATTTTAAGATGAAGCTGGAAACCATCATTCTGAGCAAACTATTGCAAGGACAGAAAACCACACACCGTATGTTCTCACTCATAGGTGGGAATTGAACAGTGAGAACACTTGAACACAGAGTGGGGGAACATCACACACAGGGGCCTGTAGTGGGATGGGGGTCTAGGGAAGGGATAGTATTAGGAGAAATACCTAATGTAAATGATGAGTTAATGGGTGCAGCAAACCAACATGGCACATGTGTACATAAGTAACAAACCTGCACGTTGTGCACATGTACCCTAGAACTTAAAGTATAATAATAATAACAAAATTTAAGATTAAAAACTTTAACTCAAGCCATCCAATGGTTGAAGATTTACAATGAGATTTAATAATGTTTGAAGAAAGCCTTGGTTCTGTGAACCCCAAATATCTGAAACACGTCTCAGTTAATTTAGAAAGTTTATTTTTCCAAGGTTGAGGATGCACCTGTGACACAACCTCAGAAGATCCTGATAACACGTGCCCCCGGTGGTCAGAGCACAGTTTGGCTTTACACATTTTAGGGAGACATGAGACATCAATCAGCATATGTGAGGTGAACATTGGTTCAGTCCAGAAAGGCAACTCAAAGCAAGGGCGGGCAGAACGGCTGGAAGCAGAGAAGGGGTTTCCAGTTCATAGGTAGAAAAGAGGCAAATGATTGCCTTCTTTTGAGTTTCTGATTAGTCTTGCCAAAGGAGGCAATTAGATATGGGTTTATCTCAGTGAGCAGAGGGGTGGCTTTGAATAGAGTTGGAGGCAGGTTGGCCCTAAGCAGTTTCCAGCTTGACTTTTCCCTGTAGCTCAGTGATTTTGGGGCCCTGAGGTTCATTTTCCTTTCACAGTCCCTATGGCTATCAAATCGATGTTTGAAACTCTCAGTTCTCTTGAGTCCTTCCTGTCCACATCTCTTACAAGCACTCGGGGAAATTTACTGAAGTGCCCCTTTATAAAGTCAAACTTGCCATGTTCCAAACAGAACGCACCATGCCTACCTCTGAAAAATATATTCTACTGCCCACATCCCACCCCTGTCTGTCAGTAGTATCAGCACTCTCTCACTTTCATGGAGAATGGCCTCTTCAACTCTTTGTTTAAAAATATCTTTGTTGTTCACGCTTTCTCTGTGCTGGAAATGAAAATGCACCAGCCTTTCTTCCTAACCTTTTCTTTCTCGGCCTCTCCTGAGGCCCCCACTGCTTCAGGTCTTCATTGCGGGCAGTTCTGTGGGGCTCTCATCTTGCTGACATCTGCATTTTCCTTTATTCCCAGTGCCAGACAAATGGCATGGAGTCTTTATTTATTTATTTATTTTACTTTAAGTTCTGGGATACATGTGCAGAATGTGCAGGTTTGTTACATAGGTACACATGTGCCATGGTGGTTTGCTGCACCTATCAACCCATCATCTAGGTTTTAAGCCCCTCGTGCATTACATATTTGTCCTAATGCTCTCCACCTTCTTTCCCCCTACCCACCGACAGGCCCTGGTGTGTGATGTTCCCCTCCCTGTGGCCATGTGTTCCCATTGTTCAACCCCACTTATGAGTGAGAACATGCGGTGTTTGGTTTTCTGTTCCTGTGTCAGTTTGCTGAGGATGATGGGTTCCAGCTTCATCCATGTCCCTGCAAAGGACATGAACTCCTTCTTCTTTATGGCTGCATAAAAAATGGTGTATTCAACCATTCTGGAAGACAGTGTGGAGATTCCTCAAGGATATAGAACCAGAAACACCATTTGACCTAGCGATCCCATTACTGGGTATATAGCCAAAAGGATTATAAATCATTCTACTATAAAGACACATGCACACATATGTTTATTGCAGCACTATTTACAACAGCCAAGACTTGGAACCAACCCAAATGCCCATCAGTGATAGGCTGGATAAAGAAAATGTGGCATGGAGTCTTGACATTCATATATTTAAGTTAGGGAGAGATGGAAAGGAGAGGAGGAGCTTGGAGAGAGAGATTTTAAGAAACCATTTAACTGTTTACAACATTTATAGGTCATTTTACTCACTAGTGACAATGAGAAAGAAAATACAAATGCTCCCATCTGGGGTTGAACATAGTTGAACATACTGTGTTTTACTAAACCCACTGTTAATTCAAGGGTAATTTTGTCTGTTTGCACCTTTTCCTTGGTGAGCTATCTCTATAGCCTAACTCTGTTGTGAAGATAAAACATCCTGGTGTTCCACGAATGTCCCTTTAAGCATGTTCCTTCTCTGTTTCCACACAACTACTGAGCAGTTGCCTTTCATGTTTTCTATGACTTCGAGTAAAAATCCCCCGCTTGTTCCGTCAAGGTCTGCATAGTTCCTGTCTCCCGCAGCCTCTGGGTGTCTCGTTCTCATTTTCTCTCTTCCCTCAATCTTACTCCTCTTTGCTATAAATGTGCTGTCTTCTTCCATCTTCCTGTACAAATCCTATGTGTCGTCCTTCAACACCGATCTAAAGGGTGGCTTGTTTGGTGTGATAAAAACTTCATCTGAATTAAATTTAAAGGAGTTTGGCGGTCATGGTGGCTCACCCCTGTCATCCCAGCAGTTTGGGAGGCCAAGGCGGGCGAATCACTTGAGGTCAGGAGTTCGAGACTAGCCTGACCAACATGGTGAAACCCCATCTCTACTAAAAATACAAAAATTATGTGGGCGAGATGGTGGCTACCTGTAATCCCAACTACTTGGGAGGCTGAGGCAGGAGAATCACTTGAACCCGGGAGATGGAGGTTTCAGTGAGCCGAGATTGTGTCACCGCACTCCAGCCTGGGTGATAAAGTGAGACTCAGTCTCAAAAAAAAAAAAAAAAAAAAAAAAAAGAGTTTAATTGAGCAATGAACATTTCGCAAGTCAGGCAACCCCTAGAATCACAGCAGATTCAGAGAGCCTCAGCACAGCCACGTGGTGGAAGAAGATTTATACACAAAAAAGGGAAGTAACATACAGAAATCTGCTGTGAGGTGGAGAAACAGCTGGATTGGTTACAGGTTGGCGTTTGCCTTATTTGAACACAGTTTGAATACTCAGCAGGGTATAAATGGTTGAAGTATGGCTGCTGGGACTGGCCAAGACTGAGCTCTTGTTACTCCTAAGTTAGGTTCTCAATTTTGTCTGCCTGTTCAGTTAGTTGCAGTTCATCCACAAGGAGTCATATACGAAAGTACGGAGTCCTCCTCAGGCCATATTTAGTTTGCTTTAACAGGTGGAACCCGCCTGTATCCTAGCATTTCTTTTCTCCTTCTCTGAGCATTTCAAGGCTTAGTGGTGGCAGGAAGCATCCGCATACCAAATAGCAGGTGATGCTGGGTGCTGGCGCTCACCTCTGCCAATCCCTCACCTCTGCTTCACACCTGTCAGTCTTGTGTGTGCACGAACTCAAGAAACTCCTATGAATTAGGAGCAGCTATGTATACAAAAAATCTGTCATAGAGTCTGAACAATTGAATTCCAAATCTGATCTAATCCTCATGAATTAAGAAAAAGTCATTCAGGCACGGTGGCTCACGCCTGTGATTCCAGCACTTTGAGAGGCCGAGGTGGGTGGATCTTTTGAGGTCGGGAGTTCGACATCACCCTGACCAACATGGTGAAACCCTGTCTGTATTAAAAATATAAAAATTAGCCAGGTGTGGTGGAGGGACCCTGTAATCTCAGCTACTCAGGAGGCTGAGGTAGGAGAATCGCTTGAACCTGGGAGGTGGAGTGTGCAGTGAGCTGAGATTGCACCACTGCACTCTTGCGTGGAGTGCAGAGCCTTGCTTTGTCTCAAAAAAAAAAAAAAAAAAAAAAAAAAGCTACTTGATCTAAGCCCTAGTTTACATATAAATTCTTACTCCTGTGTTTGCTTGGATGATCAAACAACAATAAGAAATGACAACATAAGTGGATTACTTTTTCTGTCCTGGTCCCTGGGAAGATCGCTAATACTTTCAGTCCTGTCAATAATCCTGTAAGGTGGACACAGTTACCATCCCGCTTCACAGATAAGGTCATGGAAAAACATAGGCAAACAATGTATACAAGATCCCACAGATAGTAAATAGCAGAGGCTTCAAACGTAGATAATTGCGGGCTCCCAAACCCACACTCTAAACCACTACAGTATAATAGCCTCTCATTACAAATGAAATAAGGTAGTTGAAAGTATTTTGCAAACTATAAAATGTCAGCCGCATACATCACGATGGTATCTTATTTCTATTTTATACTTCATAGCGTGTTGCTGAAGACAGGGACAGTACAGAATGAAGCTTGGCGATTAGATACGTATTGTTCAGAATGAGCAGTGTGTGAGTTGGATTTCTTGAAAGTTCGAAATTATTGCAGTTTTTTTAGATTACACAGTCAACATATGCTCTTTCTTGGAAATTTCATCTTCATAGTTTAGATTTATATGGCCTCATTTCTCTAAAGAAGTTGAAATTTTATAGTCTATTTGGGAATGTCATTTTATGCCGAATGATTTTACTTCCCAGTTCTATTGCGTATTGGGAATTCAAGATCTTTACCAATATTTTTCATAGGGGTGTTGGGGGAATTAATATTATGGAGTCTAGAATTGATTTGAGCTTGTTTGGAAAGCCCATATTGTTAACAGAAACAGTAGTATTTTCTTGTTAACTGCTTTGCCACATCATTGCTACCTTTCTCCTCTAGTGGAAAATCCCAAAGGGACCAATTCACAGTTGAATCATTTTTGCTAATATGATAATCCACCGAAAAAAAGAACTAGGATCATCCCAGGACAGCTGGTAAAGAGAATAACAGTTTGACCTTGGCTAAGTGAAAGGCATCTGCTTCTGTGTTTCAGAGATTTGAAAACTAAGTAGTGTCTCAGATAATTATACAATGATTCTAAAAACTGAGACCCGTTACCTGTGTCTCAGTGAAAAATTTCATCAGTGGGTAGTAAACTAGATTGGCAAGTGCAAAATGAAAATTTGTTTCTTTGTAACAATAACTACACAATTTATCAAGAAGGTGATCAGCTCTGCAATTTGGTAGTCTTTGTTATCATGTTCTCATAGGAGAAAATATACACAATTTCACCTCCCTGGGCTTCGCTTGCCTTGCCGTAGAATACAATTTTGCTTCGTAGAAATGATTCCCTGAATCTGCAACAAGTTACATTTTATTTTAAGGATTTATGTGCTATCTATGTAAATTGTTCTGAAATAACTAGATTACCATTTCGGAAATTAGAACTAATTTCAAGTAGACGCAATGGCGCCGTGTTAATTAAATGACAGTGCTCTGAAGACCTAGAAGTATTTCAGAAGAACACACTATAAATATTAGGTCATTCCTAGCATATGAAAGTTATACTTTAAATATGCATTATTTGGTAGGTCAAGAATGGAATTATTAATTGAAATAGCAAAACACGAGGCATTAGAAACAATCCCCTGGAATTAGGAGAAAACCTTCAATGTTATCAACAATAATTCAAACAAAATTGTTAGAAGGCTTTATTTTTATTTTTATTTTTATTTTTTCGGATGGAGTCTCCTTTGTCACCCAGGCTGAAGTTCAGTGGCATGATCTTGGCTCACTGTAACCTTAGCCTCCTGCGTTCAAGTGATTCCCCTGCCTCAGCCTCCTGAGTAGCTGGGATTACAGGCACGCACCACCACACCCAACTAACTTTTGTATTTTTAGTAGAGATGGGGTTTTGTCATTTTGGCCAAGCTGGTCTCAAACTCCTGACGTCAAGTGATCCACCTGCCTTGGCCTCCCAAAGTGCTGGGATTACAGGCATGAGACACCACGCCCGGCCAAGGAAAGCTTTAAATTAAAAAAATATATATATATATATAATATATATTATAGATATATGTGCTTGCTCATTAAAACATTACTAACATTTACTTTTAAGATTGGGATGATTTACAAATAAAAAGAGTAATTCTTATTAAAAAGATGTATTTAAAGTTGAGTAGTGATTTAAGTAAATCTATATGCTAAATCCATTGTTTATACACAAATACAATCATTGATAAGAAATAAATACATTTCACTCCCATGCCTATTCCATGTATTTATCTTTTATTTTACATTGAGTGTCATATTTGAATACAGTTTACATAGAAAACTGTATCTTCTGGAGTTACATTCTGAGAGAGGTAAGCTGCTGAAGTTTTTGAGTTGCTTTTTTATTTGATGGTAATTATGTTACTAGCATTGTGATAATCAGTGTTGAATGCCTCTGACCTGACGCTGTTATGCTCTGAGTATTTCAAGATGAGAAATCCAGTTTTCCTTCTCCAAATCCCAAACTTCTCTTTATAGAATATATTTGATGTATTTACCATTAATCAGCGAAGATGTATGGTCCCACCCCATCAAAAAAAGGAAAAAGAAAAATTTGCACAGAAGGTCCAGTGTAAGTTTCAAGAGGATTTTTGTTTATAGTTTCTTTTTTATTATTATTATACTTTAAGTTCTGGGGTACATGTGCAGAATGTGCATGTTTGTTACTTAGGTATACACGTGCCATGGTGGTTTGCTGCGCCCATCAACCCATCATCTACATTAGGTATTTCTGCTAATGCTACCCCTCCCCTAGCCCCCTACCCACTGACAGGTCCTGGTGTGTGATGTTCCCTTCCCTGTGTCCACGTGTTCTCATTGTTCAACACCCACTTATGAGTGAGAACATGCGGTGTTTGGTTTTCTGTTCTTGTGTTAGTTTTCTGAGAATGATGGTTTCCAGCATCATCCATGTCCCTGGAAAGGACATGAAATCACCCTTTTTTATGGCTGCATAGTATTCCATGGTGTGTATGTGCCACATTTTCTTTATCCAGTCTATCATTGATGGGCATTTGGGTTGGTTCCAAGTCACTTTCTTAGTTTGCACCTGCTGCCTGAGAGCTTTGATACCATACAGTTTTACAGTTTCATTGCAGAGATCTTTTACTTCCTGGTGAGGTACATTCTTAGGTATCTTATTTTATTTGTAGCTATTGTAAGTGGGACTGGTTTTTCTTTTCAGATTGTTCACTGTTGGCATATAGAAATGCTGCTGCTTTTGTATGTTGATTATACCCCAAGGCATGATGAAATGATGTAAACATAGATCCTGCAGCATCTTCCTGTAGGATGTACATTTACTTTTTTTTGTAGCCAAATGCTAGGGACAGATGATGCCATATTCTCCAATGACAATGTCCAGTGCAGCAACTCAGTAGTGGACTCTCTCCAGAATAAAAGTCTATCCCAAAAATCTCCTGGCAGACACTTTCCTGTATGTCTCATTGGCCGTGAGTGGGTCACATCCCCATGTCCTAAAATTCACTGGTTGGCTTGCAAAGTGAGTCTCTGATTTTTAAAGGCTTTTTTTTTTTTTTTAGACAGAGTCTTGCTCTGTTGCCCAGGCTGGAGTGCAGTGGTGTGATCTTGGCTCACTGCCACCGCTGCCACCCAGGGACAACCTATTCTTCTGCCTCAGCCTCCTGAATAGCTGGGACTACAGGGATGCCCACCACATCTGCCTAATTTTTGTATTTTTGGTAGAGACGGGTTTTCGCCATGTTAGCCAGGCTGGTGTCGAACTGCTGACCTTGTGATCTGCCTGCCTCAGCCTCCCAAAGTGCTGGGATTACAGGCGTGAGCCACCACGCCTGGCCTAAAGCCTTTGTAACAGAAAGACAGCTGCACCAGCAAGCAAGAAAGGAGAGTAAAGGGCTTCGTAAGAAAACTCCTCTCCCATCTCATGTTCTCATTTGAGCGTCTACCCATTATTTTGCGGATTAGAAGAGTGAGGACTGCACTATTGCATAATGAATGCTTCAGATGCAGATTTCTGTCCACCAAAGACCATCTTTTTACTCTCACAAAGATAAGAAGTGCTGTGTATAGGTGATGCACTGAGAGGAAAAAAAAGAGAAAGCAGGTTTCATCTATCAAATAAACACCAGCACTAGAAAGCTTTTCTCGGAAAGTAGTGCTATACCTTTCGCCCTAAGCTTCTGAGACAGTATTTCTGTGTTGAGTAAACTCATGATTGATTTTCTCCTTTCCATCCTGTTTACCTGGGTCCCCCACATGGTTATGTCTAACAGCGGCTTCTGAATAGGTTTTGTAGGAAACATTCTCACTTGAGCTGTACATACAGCCCTGCCTAAAGAAGCTTTCACCCCATTGAGTCCACTGCGCACCCCATGATCTTCTGGTAGCGTCTGTGTGTGGCAGGGGTGCTGGGCATTATTTGAAATATATCTCATGTCATTTCCCCCAGAGTGATGTCCATCTTTGCAGAATAAAACTTATTTCACCAACCCTTTCAGGGAAAGGGGTTCTGAGCCAGGTGGGACAGGAATCAGAGTCTCTGGAGGGCTCCAATCCTGCTCTTCATTCCTGGCATCACAAGGATTAAGGTCTTGCATGTTCTATTCTTTCCAAAGATGAAGTCTGGCAGGTTTGCCCTCAACTAGTCTTTGCATCAGTCCTGAAAATGTTGGAAGACTTTCTTTCTTGCTATTAGACTCTACCTTTCCTGCCTCCTACAGCCGTAGCTAATTTCCCAGTGAGCCTGTTTGTGCTGAATTATAAATCATTTAGAATGGGTGAATATACAGCAGTGGAAGATTAAAAAAAAAAAACAAAAAAAAACACAACCTCCATTGAGTCATCTTGCAGGCTCCGCTGGCTTGCAGCCCTGCCTGAGGGGCCTGGTGGGACGGGCACTCATCACTGGGGGTTGTCTCCTGGTACCTTACACAGTTGGGTTTCCCAACAGGTGCACTGTGCAGTGGTCCTGAGCTGGCTGTGTTTATGCCAAACCTATTTCTGATACTGTTGTTTGTCATTATAATTATGTAGAGTAATAAAATATGCTATAAACTAATGAAATGTCATTTTAAAAGAGTTAGTGCGACTATAGAATAATAGTGAAAAATGAAAATCACTGCCAAATTAGCTGTAGGGAAGATGACAGTAAACAATGTGGGAATTATTTTTAAGAAATTGAAGGATCATGCACAAAGATAGCCTTCATGTTCATGGGTCTTAAATTCTTGCCTTGTTTTATAGTAACCAAAACCTTGACGTTTTAGATGATCATTAGAAGTTGGTTTTGACCAAAAGATAATCTGTGTTTCCTGTGGAACAAACTCAAAAGCAAGAAATTTAGCTCTATAGCTAAAGCTTGGAAAATTAATGTATATTTTCATATTTTGAACGAAAATAAACTGGTTAAAAAACATTCTTTAAATTATTTCCCTCTTTAACTGATATATTTTAATTAAATTTAAAAATTTGAGCGTTATTGCTGTCTCCCTTTCTTCACACCTGGCATTTTCAGTTTGAGATGCATCAGGCTCCAAAAAGCAGGAAGTGCCAGATGAGATGCTCCCTGGCTCAACTGTGTGGAGCCCAGCTCCTGTCTCCCAGTCTGTTGCAGAGCTGGCAGGGTAGAGCAGGTGATATGTTCTATGGATCCTGGGCGCCATGGTAGCCCTGAGGCAGCTGGTAGACCCAGCGGGAACACCCAGTCTTACTCCATTCAGCTCAAGCCCTGGAGCACTTCATTACCTGCAGAGATGCCCATTGTGTCCCTGTGCTGGCTCTGACCCGAATCTCAGCCAGTCTTACTTAGGATTTCACAAATGGAGCTCTCACACCCAGCAAATCAAAGGCTGACCTGCTTTGAAAAAGATATGGGAGGTCTTTGAGTTTGTAGACAATTTTTTCTTCTCCTAAACTCTCCATATAATCATGACAATTTCTTATTTGTAAGTTCTCCTAACAGTGTGGATTTAGGTATCTCTCCTCTTGATTTTTAAAAGCTCCTGTGTACCCTGTTCCTGTACAATTTTCTTTTCCCTATGTGCACAGGCATGTGGACTACAGCAACGGGTACGTTACATCTCTGCTGTTTATACGCAGTCTAAAACTAACTGATTTCAACGTGACATCAAACTTCTCAAACTCTAGTATGAAATATTACTTAATTTTATAAATCTTTGTATTTCTATTATACTTAAATTTTGGCTAAGAATGTCATTTTAAATAAGTCCCTGAAAACCAAGGTTTACATACAATTCAGTCAAACTGAAGGTAAATATTAAAACACTGCTGAGAATGATGTCTTCAGTGATGTGTGTGTGCACACAGGGTGTCCTCTGAAGATGAGGGGTGGTAACACTGTTTCCTGACAACACCCTCTACTCTAACAGAAAAGAGACATTATTACAGTGTTTTCTGCCTAATTGGATGTTACACAGTTGGCCCCTCCAAGCAGTGACATTTGCTTTTCACATCAATGATCCAAGTTCAAGTCACATTTTCTATGTGACAACAGTAGGCTGTCATGGGTGAAATGAAACTTGTCAGTTTCAGACACAAGAGCAAGTGCTGATTTTTAATACTGATGCTCTCAGGATTAAGACAGTCATTTCTGGGAATGTAAATGAAGATAAATATATGTATTTAAATCTATCAAATACGTGTTGGTCATTAAACTTGTGTCACGAGTTTGGGATATGTCATTTTGGGGACCCAGTGTGTAACAGCCATGCGATGTGACCGGTCCTTCACTGGAGTCCTCATTCCTCAAAGGAGGCTTCCACAAGTGCCAGGACTTGGACTGTAAAAAGGTGGCCCTTATCAGGCTGTGTGGCCTAAAGGAGGAATGATTTAGAATCCCGATAACTGGCCAGGCAGGGTGGCTTAAGCCTGAAATCCCAGCACTTTGGGAGGCTGAGGTGCGCTGATTACTTGAGGTCAGGAGTTCGAGACCAGCTTGGCCAACGTGGCGAAACCCCATCTCTGTTAAAAATATGAAAAATAGCCAGGTGTGGTGTTGGGCACCTATAATCCCAGCTACTGGGGAGGCTGAGGCAGGAGAATCATTTGAACCCAGGAGGCGGAGGTTGCAAAGAGCCAAGATCATGCCTCTGCAGTACAGCCTGGACAACAAAAGTGAATCTCAAAACAACAACAACAACAAAAGAATCCCCATAACTTTATTTTTCTTCAATTTTTTTCAGGCCATCCCTAACTTATCTATTTGATATTTATATGAGACAATGTAAAAAATAAGAAAACTTTGGAAATAATTACAGTTTTAAATATATTTGTATATTTATATATTTAAAAATATATGCAACTTGGAAAAATTTGAATTTACAGGGTTTTCAATTAATAAAGCATATGCATGGAGGCTGGAAGCATGACATTGATGAATGAGTCTTTGCTGAGTGCTGTTTTCTGATAGAAAACATTTGTGTCTTTTATTGGGTTCTAATATAATTTGAGTGGCATTAATAGTGCAGACAATGCTAATTATACTTTCAAGCATTCAGGAGAAAATAGGGGGCTTTCAATCTTTAGTGGTGTTCATTTATTCATTCATTTATTCATTCATTAAATATGTATTGAGTGCTGACTGTGTGCACCCTCTGTTCTAGGTTCTGCCAGTACGGTAGTGAGCAAAACAAAGTCTTGCCCCCAAGGACTTTACATTCCAGGTATATGTTTGGGCTGTTTTCCCAGCCAAATCTCACCTTGAACTGTAATAATCCCCACTTGTTAGGGGCGGGGTCACTTGGAGATAATTGAATCACACGGGCAGTTTCCCCCATACTGTTCCCATGGTAGTGAATAAGTCTCACGAGATCTGATGGTTCCATAAATGGGAGCTCCCTTGCACAAGCTCTTTTGCCTGTCACCGTGTACGACATGCCTTTGCTTCTCCTTTGCCTTCTGCCAAGATTGTGAGGCCTCCTCAGCCATCCTGAAATGTGAGTCCATTAATCTGCTTCCTTCATAAAATACCCAGTCTCAGGTATGTCTTTATTAGCAGCAAGAGAATGAGCTAATGCATCTAGCGTGTTTGGGAAGGAGACAGAAACAAACAAGTCAATGTATTTGTGATGGTGGTAAGCGCCCTGATGGTGGTAAGCACGCTGATGGTGGTGAGCACTCTGATGGTGGTTAAGCATGCTGACAGTGGTAAGCTGATGGTGGTAGGTGCTCTGATGGTGGTAAGCGTGCTGATGGTGGTAAGTGCAGTGATGGTGGTAGGTGCTCTGATGGTGGTAGGCGCTCTGATGGTAGTAAGTATAGTGATGATAGTAAGCACGCTGTTGCTGGTAAGCAGTCTGGTGGTAGGCGCTCTGATGGTGGTAAGCGTGCTGATGGTGGTAAGTGCGATGGTGGTAGGTGCTCTGATGGTAGTAAGTATAGTAATGATAGCAAGCATGCTGTTGATGGTAGGCTCTCTGATGGTGGTAAGCGCTCTGATGGTGGTAGGCACTCTGATGGTGGTAGGTGCTCTGATGGTGGTAAGTGCTCTGATGGTGGTAAGCATGCTGATGGTGGTAAGTGCGATGGTGGTGGGTGCCCTGATGGTGGTAGGTGCTCTGATGGTAGTAAGTATAGTGATGATAGTAAGCACGCTGTTGCTGGTAAGCACTCTGAGGTAAAATAGAGTGGATGAGAAGGACAATGAGTGCAGGGGCGCAGGGGCTATTCTAGTGTTCTAGATGTGGTGGCCAGCCAAGACCTCATTAATACCATGACATTGGAGGAGAGACCTGGAGAAACCGAGGCCAGCTATGCAAATAAGTGGAGGAAGAGTGTTCTAGAAAGGGAAGTCAGAACGTGCACAGGCCCTGAGGCACTATGTGCTCAGCAAGTTCGAGGTACTGCATGAAGGGCCATGGCTTCCATATTGTGAATGAAGAGGAGACAGAAGACCTATGTGAAGTGTGGGGGGTGGGGACTAGATCTTGTCTGGTTTTATGAATCAACGTAAGGATTTGGGCTTTTACTCAAGGTGAAATGGAATCCTTAGAGGTGTTTCAAACAAAGGGGTGATATGATCTGTCTTATGTGTTTAAAGGATCGTGTGAGCTGTGTTGAGAATACATTCTAGGGAACAGAGACCAGGGGAAAGTAGAAAGACCGGCAAGAAAGCTACTGCTGTAATCAAGACAAGATACTGACAGATGGTGATAAATGGCCATTGTACGCATGAATCTTGAATATGGAGCTCATGGGATATTCTGGTGGGTAAGCTGTAGGATGAAAAGAGTCAAGGCTGACTTCAAGGTTTTTGGTCTAAGGAGCTAAAAGATAAAGGTGTTTACTATGGGGAAATACAGTGGGCGAAGCAGGCTTGCAAGATCGGAGTCGCGGAGACTAGAAGTCTGAGAAGACGTTCGATATTCCAGAAGAGAAGTTACATAGTCATAGTTACATACAGGGGAGATGTCAGGATTGGAGATGGTATAACCAATGTTTGAAGCCATGAGAAGGGAAAAAAGGGGTGGAACCTCTTTAGAAAAAAATCACATTTTTGCATTAGAAATGCTGAAGTAGTCATCAAATTGAGTCTTTGATGCCCTTTCTTTGCGAAGCCAGCAATGATAATTTACCACTTCGAACAGTTCTCATAGCGTGACGGCAGTGTTCTCTTAAATGTCCACAGCCAGGGGCTCAGTACATTCATGGCAAGCATCATATGTACTTAGAATAACTAGCAGTAGACAATCTGTAATAACATAACAGAATCAAGGAAAGGAGCCTGAGTAGAGAATGAAGGCTCATCAGCCCCTGGTCCCACCAGCTAAGCTTAATTTAGTCCTAGAGCATAATGAGTTCTTCGAAGAATTTTCCTATTCATACTATTTATTTGTATGTGTGACTTTTTGCCATGTCATAATTTTCCCTAATTAAAGCATGGTAACACAAGTAAGTAAAGGTATACTCATCTTCCTAACTCAACTTGAAACTCAATTATTCTTTTTCTTTTTTCTTTACTTTTCTTTTTTTCTGAGAAAGAGTCTTGCTCTGTCACCCAGGCTGGAGTGCAATGGAGCAATCTCAGCTCATTGCAAATCTGCCTTCTGGGTTCAAACAATTCTCCTACCTCAGCCTCCCCAATAGCTGGGATTACAGACACCTACCACCATGCCTGGCTAAGTTTTGTATTTTTAGTAGAGACAAGGTTTCACCATGTTGTCCAGGCTAGTCTCAAACTCTTGACCTCAAGTGATCTGCCCGCCTGGGCTTCCCAAAGTGCTGGGATTCCAGGCATGAGCCACCATGCCCAGTCTCATTTATCATTTTTTTAACCTCTCCTAGCGTTTAAGATTATTTCTTAAAAATAAGTATATGTAATATTAAGCTACATATACCATGCACAAAGCACTGGGCTACATAGTATTCAAAAAAATGTGTACATAGGTTAAACATTGAGAAAACATCAAGCAAGGTATTGCAAAGTCTGACCATTTATACTTACATTGTAATAAGACCACAATTTAGTATTAGTGATTTTAATATTATGGATGATATTATGGTTAGGCTTTGTGTCCCCACTCAAATCTCATCTTGAATTATAATCCCGATAATCCTCATGTGTCAAGGGAGAGACCAGGTGGAGGTAATGGAATCATGGGGGTGGTTTCTCCGTGCTGTTCTCATGATCGTGAGTAAGTTCTCATAAGATCTGCTGGTTTTATAGGAGGCTCTCCCCACTTTGCACAGCACTTCTCCTTCCTCCCGCCTTGTGAAGAAGGTGCCTTGCTTCCCCTTTGCTTTCCACCATGACTGTAAATTTCCTGAGGCCTCCCCAGCCATGATGAACTGTGAGTCAATTCAGCCTCTTGATAAATTACCCAGTCTCAGGCAGTTCTTTATAGCAGTGTGAAAACGAACTAATAAAGATGAATTTTAATATCAGTGTAAAAGCGGACATTTAGATTTCTTCTAACAGTCAATTTAATGCAGGTAGATTTGTAAGAGTTTCATGTTTTTTTCTTGGTTCTCCAATAGTAATATTAAGTTCCAGGTTGGTTTTATGTTACAGAAGAATATATAAAGCAGGGAAAATATCGGAAGACTTATGGTATCAATACAAACCTGCCATTGCCGAAAAGTTGTTCGCACAGACTAAATAAAGGTTGCATTGTAAACTGAATGGTGCAGTATTGCTATTGAATCACTGAATAAGACAGTGCTAGATAAAGACCAGAAAAAACCCTGGGCTTTAAAGGTTGTTCTTCCATTGATGAACTCTATGACCTTGGACAGTACATACCTTAAAAGCTGGACGCAAAGAGAATCTCAAACACCATGCACAGGGCTGGGTACATTACAGGTTCTGTTAAAAAAAAAAATACCTGTTATTACACTTGGTCATTTAAATTGAAAACACTAGCTACCAGAAACTGCTGAACTGAGTCACACTTGGTAACAACATAACATAAGACAGTAAAGAGAAGTGTCATGTTTTGAGAGGGGTGCCGCGTAAAGACAGATTTTAAATACAATGCGTACTGCTTACTTTATGTCTCAGGTGCACAGATGTGAGCCACGTAACTTCTATAAGTGATCAGGCACTTTTTAGACCATTTTTATAGCATTTGGTATAGCCGTATGTTTCAAAGTAAGGTCAGTTTGTCCTGTTATCCTCTAGAGAAACTCGTTCTTGGGAAAGTCATTAAATCTGTTCTAAAATCAAAACAAAGTTCCAAAACAGTTTTCTGTGCTCTGAAATCAAAGAAAAAGTAAATCGTACAACAACTTTTCAACAGGTCCAAAATCTCAGCAGTCACTCCACTGTGTTAGAGGCATCTTGTCCCTGAAAATGTAGGTGCTCCAGTATTAAAATCTCAATTTGAGTTGCCTCATTAGTGCAGCAGGCAGCATGTCAGTCTCACAAAGTCTTAATTTGAAAATTTCTCTGTCATGACCAAAATATTGTTTAATATAGCAACAACTATTATTTCAGCAAGGCAATTTGTAGGGCAAATTTGAAATATATTACTCTAGAGAAAAGAGGAAAATAATTTGGGGAATAGCAAAGTAAAAGTAAAATCATGTCTTTAATATATGGTGAGAAGAGTAATATACACATATGTACATTGCTAAGATATGGTAGAGAAGTATCTAACTTAATCTGGGACTATAGTAAAGTGGCAGGTTCTGTTTTTAGGAGACACCTCCTTCCTGCAGCTAGAACACATCCATCCATCTGTCCTCCATCTCCAACCATGCAGGTAGATCTGGTTCATTGATTAGCTGCACAAGAAATAGAAATCTGATCTGCCTCCTCGACAAATCCTGCTGTTTACAGCAAGCATTACTGCTTTATGAAGTGGCACATGTCTCTTACAAACAAAACAAACAGAGTAATTTGTTTTGAAGTAATTCCAAACTTACACAGAACAGTTACAAGAATAGTTACAAAAAGTACAAAGTGCCTCAGATTCACCAACATTATACATTTGCCATATTCACTTTTCAATATGTCTCTCTCTTTCTCTCTCTCTCTCTCACTCTTTCTCTCTGTCTCACTCTCTGTGTCTCCCTCCAATCAATACTTTAACGTTTGTTTTCTCCAAAGAAAATCAATGTCTTACAATAACTGTACTAAAACTTTCAAATTCACAAAATTTGATTGAATGGTTTAATCACATAGCAGCATACCACATTTCAAATGTTGCCAGTGGTTCCAACATGCTGTATTTTTCTTTATGCTATATTTCTCTTTATGCTGTATTTGTCTCTATACTATATTTCCCTTTATGCTATATTTCTCTGGTATATTTCTCTCTATGCTGTATTTCTCTTTATGCTGTGTTTTTCTCTATGCTGTATTTCTCTATGTACTGTATTTCTCTTTATGCTGTTTTTCCCTTTGTGCTCTATTTCTCTTTATGTTATATTTCTTTCTATGCTGTATTTCACTTTATGTGATATTTCTCTCTCTGCCATATTTACCTCTCTCCTGGCCAAGGATACAACCAGGGCTCACACATGGCATTGGGTGGTTCTGCCACCCTGGTCTCCTTTGATCTGAGATGTTACTCATCCCTTGTTGAAGTTTCACAGCATAGATATTTTTAAAGAGTGCAGGTTTTCACATGTGCCTCTTGCACTTGAGTTGCACCGGAGGACCATCCACCCCTACAAGCTTACATTCCTATGATTTATTCCTTCCTGGGATTTTCATTGCCATGACAAGGGCTGCACTCTCCACTTCACAAAAGAAAACCTGAGTTGACACCCAAGAAGCACCAGAAGCGGCAGGAAAGAGCTGCTGAGATGTTTCAAAAATGCGTATCTGGCCCTTGAATTTGGGAATAGTTATAGAGAGGATGTTGTGTCATTGTTGAGGTTTTAGTTTTTTTTTGTATCTGCCCTACCTAAGCCTACTCATCAAAACTAGAGGAACAGGATCGCGTGACACAAATTCAGCCAGAGAGGCATGCAGCCAGCGGGTGGGAGGAGGCAGGGGAAGGAAGACAGGGCTGGAACAGTGAGGAAGGACGGATGCCCCTGGTGGTTATCCATGAAAACATTCTTTCCAGCCTCAGAGGAGGCACCGGAGCCAGGTCGAATGCGCTGTTTAGAAGGAAGGCTAATGAGGTGTGAAACCATGCGAGTCTTGGCCCTCTGAGCACGCCTTTGGCAGGAACCAAGAAAGTTACTCATTTTTAGTGGTTCCCTGACTGCTACTTTGGGCGGTCCTACTGAGAATCGGGGGAAACAAGCTCATGCATTATGAAATGGTCCTTTCCCTTGGAATGCTACAGATGATACCGCCAGATTTTTATTTACATTTCAGAAGGAAATGATTATTATAATAGGTGCAATTTTCCCTTATTTACAAACAAGGTTCTTAATTTTGAGTTAAAGTAGATTGTATGGTAATTTCTTATTACAAAGCAATGCATGCGTAGAAAAAAGTTGGAAAATACGTATAAAAATATTCAATGTTTTAATATCTTCTATATTTTGATATATTTAGTATATTTCATACTTCTACAACTGAGAAAAATTACAGTTAACATCTTAGCATATCACCTTTCTTTTTCTGTGTACATCTGCTGTAATTTTTATTCCAATATGGTAAAATAATATATCACTATTTTTGTTCACCTTTTTCATTTTATATATTGTGAATTTTTCAATGTTAATAAGCATTCTTCAAAAGGTTTTCTCGGCTGAAGAGTTGTCTATTTTGTAACTCTGCCACAATTAACTTAATCTTTTTTTTTTTGGTTTGGGAATTTAGAATATTTCTAGTTTTTGTTAATGCTATAACAGAAATTGCGATAAATACAATTATAGCTAGTTTTTTTCTAAATTTAATTATTTTTATGATACTGTTGATAATAGTCAAGAGTTAAAGGGGAAACATTTAGAAAATTATAGTATTCATATGTAATTTGCCCTATGTATATAAAAACATTGTTTAAACAATAGAGTGATTCTTCTTGTAGCCCAATGTCGTTTGAATAGACTTCTTTGTTTTGGTATGTTTTCTGTTTTTCTCAACTTTTCTTATAATAACCTAACTTTTGCCTCCAGATGCCAGCAGCTTCCATGTTCCTTGCAGAGCCAAGTAAAGTTCTTTCAAAGGCAATGGCCTAGTCTGTGCTGTAGCAGTGGCTCCCTGTGATTTCTACAAATGCAGAAGGCCGACTCTTCCCATGATCCCTTGCAGAAGGCTGACTCTTTCCATAATCTCTGCTGCAGCTCCACCTCTGACCACACATCCTCCCCTTCCTTCCCCTTCTCCATTTCTTCCACGTTCTCATTTTCAGTTAGTAAATGTCTGCTTTAAGGTTTGCTGTCTTTCCCCTTCCTCTGAGACCAGAAGGTACACAGACACTCGAAGCTCAGCTTCAACCCCAATCTGGCTAATCACAGCATTTTTCTCAATTAGGATAGGTCTTTGCTCAGAATGTTTTAACTGCAGCTGCTGGGAGAACACATCTGTGTTCATTGTGTTATGGCTTCGTGAGACAAGTGTATGAACACTTACTGCATGGTTGGTCTGGAGAGGTCTTGTTTGGACTGTGCATTGGTTTCCTACATTGCCTAGGACTCAGTGAAGTAAGGGAGTGAAATGGTGATTTGATCTTATGTTACCCATCCTGATTTAGGTTTGAACATGGCCTTAGCAGGCTTCAGGACAGAAGTTGTGCAATTCAAGATGGTAAGCAGGCTGCTGGATCTTCGTGAGGCAGATGAGGATTAGAGGACAGAAAGGAAGAAATGCGAGCGTGAAAGAACAACTGGCTTTTTTTTTTTTTCCTTTAAAGCCTGAGTGATCCATAACCCTGGAATTTCAAGGGAAAATGTGTGCAATTCTAACAGTGTTTTGTCTCATCACTGCATGGCAGATGCACCCAACAACAATCTCTTAGGAAATGAAGGTTACCACATCGGGGTTCCTGGAGGGAGGATGTTAAGTGGAAATGCTGTATAAACTGCACGCTTTCTACAAGCGATTGTGATTCTGCAATTCTGTCTGCTGGCACTGGACCCCCCTGACAGGCCCCGCAAATAAACCCTGTAACTCATTCACTGGCTCTGGGTCTCTTCTTCAGCCACTTGAACCTGCTGCCCTCTCTACTGAAGGTAATAGGGGTCTGGCACAACCATCTCTTATCCCGTTCATTCCTTTCACAGCTCTGCAATCATTCAGATTCAATCTCCTACTTTTCCATTTTTAGCTTTCTCACCCTCTTTCATCCTCTTCCCCATCTTCTTTTTGCTAATCAGAGCAAAAGCCTTGATGTGCAAGGAGCACACAGAGTTGCTCTCTTTTTTTTCTACCATGCCTATTTTAAGGTGAGGAAACTGTAAATGCGAGGCTTCCAGGGCTTCTCCAGGGTCTCACTCGCACCTGCTGATTTTAGAGCCAGGCATGACACAAGGCCATTTGCCTCTAAGACCTATGCTTTCAGCAAAATTGATCACAGCCAGTGTTGTTGTTTAAATTCTCTAACAGCAATGGTTCTCAACTGTTAGTGTCACCTCAACGACCTGGGGAGTTTATTGAAATAGATTTCTGAGCCCCGCCCCTAGAGTTTCTGATTCAGTAAGTCTACATTGGGGGCCTAAAATTTTGAAAATTTGCATTGATAACAACTTCCCAGGTGATGGTGATGTTTCTGGTGTAGAAGGGCTGCCCTGGAGCACTTTCTTAAAGATAAAAGTTGGAAGCTTTGATTCCTTGTGTTTCAAATGTTTGTTTCCAGTTGTTTTTGAAACAACAGCGATGAATTCACCCTGTTCTCTTCTGTTAGAAGTGTCCTATCTACCACATTTCATCCAGCTAAATACACAAATCCCTTTAGGTTTTGCTCATCTCTTGCCCAGATATCAAATCAAATCAAGTGCATTAACTAATTCATTAACCTAATTAACATAATAGGTAGCTTAATTAACTTAACCCTGTGGTTTGATTCCTCCCCTTCTCTGTATTACTGTTGGGTGAACAATAACTCTAGGAGGTGACTAAGTAGCTGGAAATGGCAGAGGAGGCATTTCTTTTTTTTTTTTTTTTTTTTTTTGAGAGGGAGTCTCACGCTGTCGCCCAGGCTGGAGTGCAGTGGCGTGATCTCGGCTCACTGCAAGCTCTGCCACCCGGGTTCACGCCATTCTCCTGCCTCAGCCTCCCAAGTAGCTGGGACTACAGGCGCCCGCCAACACGCCCAGCTAATTTTTGTATTTGTAGTAGAGACTGGGTTTCACCGTGTTAGCCAGGATGGTCTCGATCTCCTGACCTCGTGATCCGCCTACCTCGGCCTCCCAAAGTGCTGGGATTACAGGCGTGAGCCACCGCACCCGGCCCAGAGGAGGCATTTCTGATAAGGCACTCAGGGACTCTGCAGGTCTGTCATCAGCTTGTAAACCCGATTTCTTCAGTGGTTCTGCTCTTTCTCTCATTTTTTTTCACCTCTTTCTTTGCCCCTCCCTCCTTTCCGTGCACTTCTCTTTGGCTACTTTTGGAATCTTCTCTTTGTCTTTGTTGTTCTGCTGTTTCACCACAATATGGTCGCCATTTTCATTATCCTGATTGGTTTTCCCTGAGCTTCCTGGATGTGGCTCTCACTTATAATATCTTCACACATTGTTTTTCCCTGATTGTTAAATTGTCTTCTGAAATCCTGACAAGCCGCATGCCTGGCTCTCTCCCTCTCCTGGGCCATTGACACTGACATGTACAGGATTTTTTCCTCCTCTGTGCTGCATTTTGAAAAATTTCTTACATCTTTTTTTTTGGTTTATTAATTCTGTGTCCTGAATTTCCTAATTTGTATTTTTTTATTTTAACTATTAGTGGTTTTATCTTCAGAAGGTTACATTATATATATATGTGTGTGTATGTATAATCTATGTATATGTATAATCTATATATATATATACACACACACAAATATAGATGTATAATTTCATCTCTGGGGGTTCTACTGGATTCATATACATACTCTGCATGAAATGCATTTATTGCCTTCTTGTTCCATACTCATGTTTTCTAGTCTTTCTTTTACTAATAGATATATGTTAAATATACTTCTTTTGTATCCTTTTTCCGATAAGCCCAGTTGTGAAATCTCTCCATCCACCATCCGTTAACCTGCCTACTTCCATTCATGATGCCAGGTTTTCTCGTTTGGTTTGTGAATTGCTTTTCATTCTTTATGCAAACTTCTGTTCCTTGGAACTTTATCTTTGGAGACACTTGGAGACCTGGATAAAGGCAGTTTTCCTCCAGAGAGGATTTTTGTTTGCTTGGGTCACTACTTAGGAATATCTCTTGAATTTTAGAGATCTTTAGAGCCATATAGGTATCATAAATTTAGGTTATAAACTCATGGGAAAGTGGACTTAAGGTTATAAATTCTTTTCAGTGATTTCTTCTTTCTCCCCACAGCACCAAGGTGGGAAAGAGCAAGTTATTTTCTCTCTTTCTGAGCTCTTTTTCACAGTGAATTTATTTGTACTCAACTCCTTAAGAGTGTATGTGACTTCTTGGGGGTTTCACCATTTAATACATATTTTATATACATCATCTTCTATATATTATATATTATGTCTAATATATTTGTGTATTATATCTTTGTCTATTTGTGTGAGTTTCCAGTTTCCATTTTGGGTGGCTGTAGGCTGTATGTGCTGTATCCTTTGCCCTCAGTGTATCCACTGAAGTAGAAGTTCCAGGTGATCAAGGTTTGCAGATGTGATAAGGGGGAAACCCAGCTTGTGGAGCTGCTAATCTCTTAGGATTGCTGCTCTCTCCCCATCTGTGTCCGGGATTCACTCAGTGCTTGTGTTTTTTGCTAACCTTAATCAGAATTAGTTTCCACACATTGCCTGTGTACCAAAACCTTATATGAAGTTAGCTGTACCAATAATAGGAAGTTTTGGTAGGTTTGAGGGAAGAGATCTACAAAAGTCACAACAGATGGTTTTTTGAGAACCAGGAGGTAGTGAGTGGTTGGGTACTGAGTGGTAGCAGGGAGAATCCTGGTCCCAAACATTTCCATTTAGCCTGCAGCCTGTTCTGAGCTCCTGGCCCCCTCTGTTGGAGCAAAAGCTGTATTTGAAATTCCTACATGACTATAAATGCTGGTATTCTCTCAGAAATCTTGTGATAACCTCTTGAGAGATAAGAAGCATAAATCATGATTTTTGAAAGGATGTTCTGAGTTTCATACACTCCCTTTTTGTGTGCTGTAATAATGAAGTTTGCCCAAGAGACCGAGTTATTCTTTAGGTGTTTACCTATTCTTTCAGCTAAAAACCACTTACTGATAAAGTAGGAGCGATGTGGGTTTTGAGAAGAACCCGATTTTTATTTCTGCTTCTAAGATCTGCTCAGTCTGACGTTGTTAGCGAAGGTGGCAAATGAAGGGCTCCACTTGAGGATTCTTGGTTCCATTGCTAGTGACTCACCCTTTCTCCACCTGCACAGGAGGCTGGGAATCACTGCCACTTACTCCCCTGGATTTGCTCGGGGATCCATGAGTCACAGAGAAGCAGCCAAGTGGAAAGTCTGGAAAAGGCAATGTACCCCAGTCAAGTGATCAACCATTGCATGTTACATGTGCTGGTTCAGAGAACCGGTCTGTCTGAGCACCTTCTGCAATAACTTCAGTCTAACTTTCTTAAGGCCTTCTCAGAGTCCTGAATCATTACAACTTTTGAGGACATTATTCATAAAAAAAAAAAAAAAGGAAAAAAGGAACACAAAATAGAGGATTTAAAATGATGGTATGTTTTCTAAAGCTTATTTAACACGATTTTGTTGCCTTTGCTTTCCCTCACAAATAAAGACAAAGCTGGCAAACCATGATTAATGCCACATATTGGTTACTGACATCATTAACAATAAAAAAAAAAGTAGTGAGGTAAGATTCCATGGACTAAGGCCCTGCTCTGGTCTTTCCATCCCTCTGTGAGGCCCTCTCTTCCCCACACAGGGGCTGTGACTGTCTCACTTCCTGTACAATGAACGTTTTTCAGGGACAACATGGTTTCTACACAACTGGTTTATAGACAGACACTCTCCTTTTTCTTATCAAACATTGTAGCCACAATCAAAGGAATATCTAATTTATGTAGCAGGACGACTGAGCTCTCAGAGACCACCTTTGATTTTGTAGTGGTTCAGAGAAAATATATTTTCTCTTGTCCAATCCAGTGGAAAAAAAATGAGTTTATGCTTATACATTTTTCTGAGATAACCTACACAATTTTCCATTAATCGATTAGACAAAACGGAGCAACTATTTCCAGAGTTAAGGAAGGAGTCCGAGGACATAGGAAAGATGGTCTCTGGTCTTTACAATGTACCATAGTTTTGAGAAGATATAATTGAATATTTGACAATGCCTTCAATAAACTACAAATGGGTATTTAATTATCTCATAAAATCTTGGTTGTGAACATGAAACCTGGAGACTAAATGTTCCTAAATAGGCTCATTACCTCAGTGAATTTATTTGATCTTTATTGATTTATTTAATCAATTCTCAGCACGCACATTGATGCCTCCCCACATGACTGCAATATCCCTGCACCAGCTTCAAGCATTAAGTTTTCTCAGAGCGAAGTCTTATGCAAAAAGAAGTGGGACAGGTGGGAAAAAGGAGCTGTACATGGGAGAGCCTTGAATTTTTAAAATAAGTTGCTTCTTATGCAATTATATTCATGCATGCATTAATTCATTTCTCCGACAAATATTTATTGAGCACCTACTATATCCCAGCCCCTATTAGATGCTAGCCATAAAATAGTGAACGAGATAAATATTTTCTGTTCTTATCTGGCTTTTAACTAGGGTTAGCAAAACACAAACAAGATAACAAATATCCTCTGAAGATATCAAATATTTTTCCAGCTGATAAAATAAATGATATGATTAGATTTTTGCTTTAGGTCCATTGCCCTGAACCAAAATAGGATGAGTAGTTACAAGATTATGAAAAATAATAAGGTGTATATATTAGTGAATAAATGCAAAAGAAAAATCATTGAGAAATCAAAGATGTTGATGTTTATGTAGTGCCTTAGGGTTTACATACATCATTCCATTTATGTTTTGATGCAGTGTTCAAATGAGGGAATTGGGATTTAGTATGATTAATTGATTTTAAGATTTAAACTAGGTAATATATCTTCTGGATGGTCTGGTTGGGGCAGGAAGTCAGGTCTTCTGATCCATCCTATTATGTTATCTGTGTCTTGTACTGTCATTTAGTGCTCTGTCCTTATTTTCATGCTCAGTTAGACAATTCAGGTCATAGACTGATTTATCAAGGATTTTTTTCAGCATAAGTTGGTGAAATGATTTCTGGGAATTTTGATGAACCCTCACTCATTCACTTTCATTCTCTCTTTTTCCTCTTAAACTCCGAACTTACCTGATTCTCTTAATGAAACAACACCCCAAGCAAAAATAGTAATAATAAAGTATATTATTCAAATAGCAACCTATTTCATAGAAATTTCATTGTCAATGGACTAGTCCAGCAGAGAGACCTCAAGGCCTGTGTCCTTACTTTCTGTCTTACTCTGTCCTCTCAAGGCCTGTGTCTTTACTTTCTGTCTTACTCTTTCCTCTTGAATTGAGCAGCATTTACTGCAAGGCTTAAGGTAGAGCTGCGAAAATCTTTTGCTAGAATGAAATCCTTTGCATTTTTTCCGATTTGTGGAAGTTGAGAGTGGGCTGAACGTAATGCTAAGTGGAAAATGAAAGAAGCATATTGGGGACAAATATTCACTCACAACTTCAGGGAGTTAAGAATGCAACATTGCCTTTCTCTTATTTGAAATAATTTCTGAATTTCCATACTGCTGAGAGACAGAAAATAAATACCAGGCTATTCGGAGTCCCTTCTTCACTTTTCCCTACCCCATTTTTCTTGTAGTTTTATCTGTATATTCCAGGGTATCTTCCTGGAGACAAGGTGTGAGGAAGGAGAGAGGGAGGAGCCGCAGAGGCACCTATCCATGCTGGTGTCTGTCTTGGTATGTTTGGTCTGTGGGTCTGTTGAGTTCACAGCTACATTCTGTATTCTGACCACAAGCCTTTTCCCCGTGTGTCAACTTTCTAGTCCACAGAAACGTTCTTTCTAGGTCCATCTTGCCCGTGTTTCACCTGCTCCTCCACATGACTGGGCAGGAGAAAGGTAGCACATTCTGACCCTTTCCAGATTGCACTTTGCAGGCAGGGACAAGCATCCCCTCTGTAATCTCTCCTACTCCTGAATTACCAAATATATTTAGGAATCTTGTCATCATTATCATCACGTCTCCAGGTTTCAGAATTTCAGGAGCAGTGTTTTATTTTTTTTTTTTTTTTTTTTTGGAGGGGTGCAGTTGTTGGGGGCAAAGCTAGGACCTTTCTCTCAGCATCAAACCAATATTTGATTCTTGGCTACAGCCTCTTGGGACACACTGAAGCTAACACTGGGTTTTAGATAATTTGGAAAAACTGACTGTAAATGGATGACAAATTTTCTATGTAAATTGTTTATGGTGTACATGTTATTTATTTATCTATAGAATTTTTTCTACCAATGTTTTAAAGCCCAGTTCTGAACTCCAAGACTTGCTGAAGTGGGTTTGAAGGAAAATATGGGAAGGAAACATCAGTGAGGGGCGGAAGATCTTATGTTTAAGACTCAACCTGCTTGGGTTTAAATGTGAGCTCCTTGATTTGATAGCTTTGTGTGGTTAGAAAAGCCATGCTCCTGTAAGGACATACCCAAGACTGGGTAATTTATAATGAAAAATAGGTTTAATGGACTAATGGTTACACATAACTGAGGAGGCCTCACAATCATGGCAGAAGGTGAAGGAGAAGCAAAGTCATGTCTTACATGGTGGCAATCAAGAGAGTGTGGGCAGGGGAACTGCTCTGTAGAAAACCATCAGATCTTGTGAGACTTATTCACTACCATAGGAACAGCACAAGAAAGACCGGCCCCCAAGATTCAATTATTTCCCACTGGGTCCCTCCCAAGATGTGGGAATTATGGGAGCTACAATTCAAGATGAGATTTGGGTGGGACACAGCCAAACCATATCCCTACTTAACATCTCCGTGCCAGAGATAATTCATTTGTCATCCTGTTTCATATGATTGTTGGGGGGATTAAATCATAGACTTTAATAGTTCCAACAGTAGCACCCAGTATATACTAGGTAACAAAATATTAGTCAATATTTTACTAAAGTATTAAAAAATAGAAAAAAAGCAAACTAGTTCTTGTATACTTCTTGTCAAGTAGTTTCGTATATTTTATTATAGTCAAAGAAGAACAATTCTGAAGCTATGGTAGGTAATATTACCTTATCAAATGTTAGAAAATAGATTCAAATACATTATTTAATTTATTTAAGTTAATAAGGTGGTTAGACATTTGAATTCAGGTCTTTATGATCCCCAAACTCATAACAATCCACATTCTACAGATAAAGGATCTTAGACATAGATTGTTTATGAAACTAGACATAGATTGTTTATGAAACTCCCCCAAGCATACACAACTAGCAAGTGGGACAACCTATTTTTAGGTAAGGATTATTCTGATTACAAATTACCTAGTAAAAGTTAAAATATGTCACACAGCTTAAAAACTGTCTTAAACAATTGTCCTAGTTAATTTTGTGTTGCTATAACAGAATAGCACAAATGGGATAATTTATAAAGGAAGGAAATTTATTTTCTATAGTTTTGGAGCCTGGGAAGTTCAAGCATGAGGATCCTGATTCTGGCGAGGGTTTTCTTTCTGCATCGTTATTCCATGGTGCAAGGCAGATGGGCAACAAGCAGAGAGAAAGAGAGAGAGACAAATTTGCATTTGTAACAATCCATCATCTCAATAATGATATTAATTCATTCATGAGGGCAGAGACCTCATGATCTAGTTACCTCACAATGGCAACAAAATCTATATATCTCAACATGAGTCTTGGAAGGGACATTTAAACTCATATAGCAAAAAATAAAGAAAAGATATGATCGTATGAAACTCAAAGTGTGGAAGTGTCAGGAGAACCTCTCTGCCTTACTCCCTGCCATCCTCGCTGAGCCAGCTGCTCCCAAGATGGTCACAAGAACGTGGCTCCAGGCTTCACCTCTCCACAGGATCAAGACTAGGGAGAAGAGCATCTCTGCATCATGATTTGTTTTTGGGGGAGGGAGAAAACATTTCCTTAAAAGATGTTTCTCACATTCCATTTCATGACCAGCATAAAGTTACATGTACATTCCTCAGGAACAGATGGTAGGTTTAGTAAAATGGGTTTGACTGGCTTAGATAGACTCCTAAAGATTTTACCTCCAGGGCCAGGAGAGGTGTCTCACACCTGTAATCCTAGCACTGTGGGAGGCTGAGGCCGGCGGATCAGCTGAGGTCAGGAGTCTGAGACCAGCCTAGCCAACATGGAGAACCCTCATCTCTACTAAAAATCCAAAAATTAGCCAGGCGTGGTGGCGCATGCCTGTAATCCCAGCCTGTACAACAGCCTCAGGCAGGGCCTTCAGGAGGGATTCCAGAAGAAGGCATTGTTGTCCTAGAAAATGACAGTTCCATGCCTGTTACTGCTCCTGAAGACCTTCCAGTGGGACAAGACACAGAGGCGGAAGAAGTGATGTGGATTATTCTGACCCTGCGTTGTAGGCCTAGGCTAATGTGTGTGTTTGTGCCTTAGTTCTTAACACAAAACTTCAAAAAGTACAGAAAAAATAAAATAGAAAAAGCTTATAGAGTAAGGATATTAAGACTGAAAACATTTGTGTACAGCTGTTCAGTGTGTTTGTGTTTCAAGCTAAGTGTCATTACAAAAGAGCCAAAAGCTAAATAGAAGTTTATAAAGCCAAAAAGTAAACTAAGTCAGCTTACAGGAAGTTAAAGCTAGTTTATTATTGAAGAAAATATTTTTTGTTACAAATGTAGAGTAACCTAAGTGTGCAGTGTTTCTTTTTTTCTTTGTTTCCTCTTTCTTTCTTTCTTTTTTTTTTTTTTTTTTTGAGATGGAAGCAGCTGGGCGCAGAGGTTCATACCTGTAATCCCAGCACTTTGGGAAGCCGAGGCGGGCAGATCACGAGGTCAGGAGATTGAGACCATCCTGGCTAACACGGTGAAACCCCGTCTCTACTAAAAAATACAAAAAATAGCAGGGCGTGGTGGCGGGTGCCTGTAGTCCCAGGTACTCGGGAGGTTGAGGCAGGAGAATGGCGTGAACCCGGGAGGTGTAGCTTGCAATGAGCTGAGATCGTGCCACTGCACTCCAGCCTGGGTGACAAAGCGAGATTGTGTCTCAAAAAAAAAAAAAAAAAAAAGAGTTGGAGTCTTGCTCCATTGTCCAGGCTGGAGTGTAGTGGTGCACTCTTGGCTCACTGCAAGCTCCATCTCCCAGGTTCAACAGGGTTCAAGTGATTCTCCTGCCTCAGCCTCCCGAGTAGCTGGGATTACAGGTGTGCACCACCATGCCTGGCTAATTTTTGTATTTTTAGTAGAGATGGGGTTTTGCCATCTTGGCCAGGCTGGTCTTGAACTCCTGACCTCGTGATCCACCTACCTCGGCTTTTGAAAGTGCTGGGATTACAGGCATGAGCCACCGCACCTGGCCACAGTGTTTCTACAGCAGTGCACAGCCATGTCCTTGGCCTTCGCATGCACTCACCATCCACTTACTGAGTCACCCAGAGCAACTTCAAGGCCCACAAGCTCCATTTATAGTAAGTATCTTCTATAGGTGTCCCATTTTTTTTTATCATTGAACAGCGTTTTTACCGTAGCTTTTCAATGCTTACTTAGGTTTAGATAGACAAATTTCTTACCATTGTGTTAGAGTTGCCTGCCTTATTCAGTACAGTCACATGTGGCGTGAGTTTGTAGCCTAGGAGCAAGCGGCTGTACCCTATAGCCCAGCAAGCTCTACTTTCTAGGATTGGGCAAGTGCACAGTGCACTGTGTGATGTTTGCAAAATCTCAAGAATCGCCTAAGGACGCATTTCTCAGGACACATGATGCATGGCTGTATTCACTAATGGGTAAGCAATCAAACTGTGTGCCTTAATCATGGCTCAATCCAGAAAGGCTGAGTGGCAGCACAGTTATAATCACACCTTTAATTTCATTTGTTGGATGTGCAGTTTGAGGTGTCCCCAGTACCACTCTCGAGTTAAGTAATTTGATAGAAGACTGCACAGAGCTCAGGAAGGTCATTATGTGCATGGCTATGGCTTGTGACAGTGAAAGGATACAGATTAAAGGCAAAAAAGGGAAGAGGTACACGGGCAGAGTCTGGGAGACAGCGGGTTTAAACTTGCGGTTGTCCACTCCCAGTAGAGTTGTGCCTACAGCATTAATTCTCCCAGGAGTGACGTGTGACCCCACGCACAGAGGACTGCAAACCACAGAAGCTCGCCTGAGCCTCGGTGCCTATAGAGGTTTAAGTGGAGTTTGTCACAGAGTGTCATATAGGCATGCTGTCCACCCACATTGCTGACCTTAGTCTTCGGCCCTACCAGAGGGGTGCTCCAATACCATGTGGCTGGACCAAGTGGCCAAAGGCCCCCACCATTAATCACGTGAACACATAGGCTATCTGCTGTGGCCTAAGGTCCCCAGGTAAATGAAGACACTCTCATAAGCTAGGACATTCCAAGGGTTTAGAGGCTACTTCGCAGCATCAGGTCAAGGACCAAACTTCTAACGGGCAGGGCACGCCCCCCACCCCCCACCACCCCCTACCCAGATGTGCTGAGTCAGCCCTTTATTTCACTGACAGTAATCCCAGATAAAACATTTACAGACATTTTATATGAGGGTCATGCATATTCATCTTCATGTTTCATACTGAATCCACTTGAAATGGAATGATATATTTTATGTATTTTATGCTCTATGCATTTTAAATAGTTTTGAATACATACGTCAGGTTTCTTCTCTGTGTCTGTGATCTTCACAGCCTGATATTTAAAACTTCGTAGCTGGTTACAAGCTATGCATCAAGTGTATACTTGAGAAGTAATATCTGATTATAAAGCAATGCCTGTGGGGTTGCTGAAGGGAAATCAGTGTTTACATGACATTTCCATTTTTAATTGAAGGATCATTGAATGTTTTCAGATTTATATACACTATTTTCATGTCTTAAGTTTGAAAAAGATGTCATTAACATTTTTTAAATTAGGAAATATTAATTTATCCTTTCAAATTAAGGTGAAAATTGAAGTAGCTAAAAATGAAATGAACTTTTGACGTGCATGCACCACTAATACAATTGTCCATTGTATTCTGATGCCATTGCATCTGTATTTGACTTCTAAATTGGGAACAGACTTGTAGAACAGACTTGTATTATACATATGTTAGATATTATTTGCATTATCCTGCGGGGCGTAGCATCCATTCACTGTGAAGTCTTACCTAGTTTGCAGACTTGTCAGTCTCAAGAAAATATGGCAGGACCAATGACACCTTTGACACAATGCACTTCTGAGTCTTATGTATGACACGATGCACTTCTGAGTATGCGTTTTCAACATACTTTTTTGTGGTACTTCTCACTGTCAGAGTAATTTATGTTATATCCAATGTAGACATTTTAAGTTATGCTTTATTTGAGTTCTGTGAGAAAAGGTGTGTTTATCATATATGATGCTCAATCATTTACTGTCTATAAATTCTTGGTAACATAAAGTTAGAGAAATAAATGTTAAAACAATGCCGTCAGCAACTATTTAATAAATTAGTGTTGGGAGTCAACAGGGCAGAGTCTAACACTAAAAGTACCAGTTAGTAGGACACTCACTGAGGAAACATATCTCTCAGGTGCGAGAGCACCCACTTTTCAAAGTGTTTTTAAAGTGTAATTTTGAAGCCCCTTGCTTCATTTTGTTGTCTGCCATTCTCAGAGAACTTCCTTCTTAAAACAGGATCACTAACCAGGAACATAATCTCCAAAGGAGAACCAATAGACACAGATGTCTTTGCACCTGAAACAGGAAAGCAAATGGAGACTCCCAAAAACAAAACAAGGGCAGCAAAACTTGGCAAGGACGTTGGTGTGGTCATCTTTTTAACTGAAGTCATTCGTGTGCCTAATAGTACTGATGGATGAATCATTAGGGTGACAGTTATTTAATTATTTTTTAAATGTAAAGGAATTCTTTCAAGAGAATTAGTATTACATTTAGGTAGTAAATCCAGAATCATCATCTTTATGCAATTTTTTAAAAAAGAAGCCAGACATCCCACTTGTTCTAACCAATACTCATCTTCAACGCCCACCACAATCTAAGGTTTTATCATGACATGTTAATGAGATATATCTAGGCACTTTTGGTGTTTTTCTCATTAAAAAATAATCTCCTATAAGATGGAAATATCCCAGGGCTAGTCTTTAATTTTGATTCAATAACTCATTGAGGATAAGTGGGGATGGGGGTGTCAGGGCTGAAGGTCCGAGAAGGCGAACGGGGCTTTACCTATGAGATAGAAGAATGCCTCCAACCAGCACTGTTGACTTAAGATGCATTATCAAATGGTTAAAGACCAGCCCTAGAAATGATAGCATTTTCTAAAATTATTGCCAAAGTAGTTCTGCCTTTGCGATAGCTCTTTGAATTTTTTAAAATAGATCCCTTTTCTCTAGCAGGAATGTTAAAGAAAATGTTTGCTCAATTTTATTCTGGTAATAAAAGCAACAATAACAAAATCTGAAGAGAAAAAAACAATTACTTTCTTATGTAAATAATGGTGATTGAATGTTGAGCTAACCTACGGTTAGAGAATCAGTAATTTCTAAGTGTACAATGTGTAACTTGAGGCTACTATGTTGAAATTTGTTAACGTACAAAGAGGCAGTGATCTGGGGGGTTTAGCTTGGTCAGTCTACTCTGCATAAAGTCAGGTTATCTTTGGACTAGGGGGCAATTCACGTTTTAAAGATAAATTAAGAATGTCAGGTCACTTGTTGACCTGTTAGTGCCTAAGGCAGAGAAACCCCAGTTTACTTCAAGATAAATCCTTTGAGAGCACTTTATTTAATCAAATGCTATTCTCAGAGAGTTTTTCTCGAACAGTAAAATTTCTTCCCTCCGTCTGATGACTTCAATCTTCCATTATTCCACCTGAGCTGGACTGGCTAAAATCACCAATGATCTTCAGTGTTGCAAAACCGATGGATCCTTCCCTGTCTTCTACTGATTTGGCTTCTTAGCGTCATTTCAAACTGTTTGCAAACCTTTCTATTTTGGAACATTTTCCTATCTGGAATCCCCTAAACTATTCCCGGCCTATCTGCCTGCTCCTCAGCCTCTGTGTTGTTTTATCTGCCTATTCTTGACCACAAAATGTTCACAACGCTCCAGGCTCAGCCACGGGCTGGCTTCTTTGCTACTCCAGTCAGTGCCTACCTCATGTGTTGCTTTCTTACTGTGTGACAGTCTCTGTGCAGACTCAGAATGAGAACAATAAACAGGACAGAAAACCCGCTGCTACCATGGGCTTACATGATCGTTGGAAGGGTGCTGAGTCGACGAAGGATACAATTTCTGATAGTGTTACGTGCTGTCCACATAGTAACATAAAGCAGGTAGATAGAGAAGGGGAGGGAGTCCTGCCGGTTTAGCCAGGGTGCACAGGGAGGGCCATTTTGCAGATGACACCTGAGCTGATACCTGTGTGCTGAGCAGGCTGTGACAGGAAGACCTGGCTGAAGAGTATTTTGGGTGGAAGGAGCGGCACGAGCAAAGAAGCATGATTGGGTTTTCAAGGGTTCAACACGGTGCTGAGTCCCATTCTAGGTCACATCAATGATTCCCATGCTTTTCAGTGTCATCTGTTGGAAGAAAGTGAATACCATGTTTCTCTAAGAGATCTCGGCTCTCTAGTCCAGACACACATGCATATAAGCAACAGACCAACTGCGGTTTCCCCTTGGTTGCCTGTGGGGATCTGAGATCGCCAATGGAACCCTTCACCTTCCAAATCATGATGTGTTCTTCTCTTGCTTTAGCCACCATGGTGAGTGCTACCACCCTTGGCTCAGTGGGTTCAGAGAGGCAACTCCATTTCCCTCAATTCTTGTAAGCAAACCACTCAGACATTTCTCTTACATTTTATCTCGAACACAATGAAATCTGTCTGCTGCCCTTCAACCGTCACTCAGCATGCCAGCCCAACACTTCACCCTTCTGTCTGAACGACTTCAACATCCTCCTCTCCTTCTTCCTCTAATTGGCTTTGCCTGGGTCTGTAGGAGTAGCGACGATGAACTGTTTAACATTTAAATTGGACCTTCTCATCTAAGCATCTTTCATGCTTTCTCCTTTTCTTCTTTCTTGCTCTCAAGTTTCAGTGGTATGGGCCAATTCATCTTTTTTCGGTTCTTTGAATACTCCAGTCTCCTTCCTTCCTGAGGGCTTGGCTTTTGCTGTTTACTGGGCAAGAGGGTTTTTAAGTTCACTCTTACCTTAGGTAATTCCTGTTCATCTTTTCCATTTCAGCTTAAATGTCATTTTGCATCAGAGTCCAACTGTGACCCCATCCAAAATCTGATGCTCCCCCATCTAGCTATTAATTTCTTGAACAGTATTCTGTTCTTTTCTTCCTAGCATTTATCCCAATATGCAGCAATGAATATTTATTTGAGATTTTATTTCTTAGCATTTACTCCATGAGGTCTTCTCGTTGAATACTGGGAAGACTGACACCTCCCAGGAGCTGACGCAGAGCCTGCCTGTACGGGGCATTCAGTCAATATTTCAGTGAGTAGATGTTGAATAACTAAATGAAACTGGCTACAGTTAACTTCCTATTTCTCTTTTAAAGGGTTATTTCCATGGGGATTTTGATTACTCTAATGTAGAAAAGTAATCATTTGAAATGTTTTCTTTTTACAAATAAAACTCTGGGGTCTGTCTGTTCAAAAAATATGTTAACATTTTTTGCCTGTTTTTAAATATAATTCAGTAAGACTATAGGCAACAAACAAACACTGTGAAAAGGAAATTTTGAATCTACTTTTTTTCTAAGTGAAAAGGCATGATTTCCTATACTACTAGTTTTGTTTGTGGAGACACCAAACCCTGTGTTTCTGACGGAGCGAAGTTATGTCTTTTAGCCTTTGCTTATACTGTGCTAGTAATCTGTCTTTTTGAAATGAAAGATGTGTGTTTCTTTTGGCATAATATTGTTTTACCTGTATTCTTTCTGTGCCGATCATGTGGTCTTTTCTATCTCCGTAATCTCTTATAAACTTGTGTATTATAACATTCCTTGATAAAATAACCCTGAGTATAGGAATCATAGAGACTGACTCATGGTATATTAAAGTTGAAAGAAAACACTGAAATAATTTAGTCTAAACTGTTTACAGGAGAAAAAGATGAGGAGCTGATATTTGCTGTAATGTTGTCTTTATTGAGCAATGCCAGGTGTATTGTGTATTCCATGTCATTAAATTTTCCCAATAATATTGCACGGTTGATATTTTAAGGGACAAAGGCCTTATATATAAAATTTCCAACAATAACTATATGTAACTAAATACACATATAAATAATGGAGGAGACTATATCTGAATGTCAGCTGAATGCATCAGTGAAAGAAAATATAATAATAGTAAATAAGAGTCTCTGTTTTCCCTTAAGCATCTTATTCAGAAAGGGTCTTCATGGTTTGACCTTTGCCCCAGTAACTGACCTGGATTTTCTTGTTTCTCAGTTGAAGCTGTTCCCCTTCACAAGCAAGTTCCCCTGCATCCTGCGAACATCCCGGGTTCTTTCTGTCTTTGCTCACGTCATGCCTGGGGTGTCTCTTCTGCACACCCCTTCTTCCCCCCACTTCTCACTCCTCTTGTGTCGATAACTGTCTATCCCCCAAGGCTTGGAATTCCTTGAAGCAAAGGTTAGAATTCTATTTTATCTTTTTCTTTCCTTTTTCTCTATCCTCCTTCCCTTATCTTTTATTCTTCTTTTGTTTCTCATTCCTACTCTTTTTATTCCTTTTCTTCTCTTATTTTTTCCTGCCTGTCTTCGTTTTGAATAATGTTTTAAAAACAACTTAGATTATTTGGGTTACTAGAACCACTTAAGAAAGAGAGACATGAGAGTTCTTGGCTCGGACACGTGTGCCAAAACTAGGAAGCCACAAATAATTTGGCTGTAGGCGCTGGTCACTTTTCCGTATGGCTCTCGTGAGCTGTGACGTGATCTGCAGGGTGCCTACACTTCTTTCTGTGAGGCTGCCCCTTCTCGGGGCGCCTGTGAGGATGCCCATGCCCTCCCCTCTTCGGGAGCTGCCTTCCTCTGAGACACTCCCTCTTCCTCCCCCTGCACTTGACATGATGCCCAGTGGCTGCCGTGGTCCAGTGGCATCCTCCCAGCTGTGGCTTTCATCACTAAGGGCTTCATATTACTGTGTGCATCGTAGCCAAAGTTCTCCAAGATGTAAACCTTAAGGATTTTTTAAAATAATTCAAATTCATGAGTTACGGTTAATGGAAGCCTTGCCCTATTTGGGCCAACTCCCCGTGACTACGGGCCTGTGCTGTGGTAAACAAGGAAGGGGCGTGAGGCCAACCTCGGCCGGTGTGGGCAGGCAGGATGGTTCCAGAGAAGTGTGCATGGGCTGGAACCTCTGCTGGGCTTTTGTGATTGTATTTCTCTTTAAAGAAAGAACTATTCTCATTGTAGAGCATTACTATAACACAAATTTAAAAAATAAAAATACAACCGCGTTGTTACAATGGTAGAGATTCAGTAACCAAAGGGGGGTTTACACATCAACAAAGGTGAAGACAGTATATCCTGCAACACTGCCGGTCTTTTTCTATGTTTATTTTATTTAAAAAAATAGAATTACACCACGTTCTGTTTTTTAATCTGCTTTATATTACATTGCCCTTTTGAATCTTTTACATAGGAATTCATATTAGATATATAAGGTAAGTTCAAATATTAGCGAAGTGTGAAGTACTTTTCATTTTCCTTTTCAACTTCTGGTATCTGAATGAATATTATCTCCTTAAGGCTCCCCTAAAGGTCAAAAGTGAAAACAGTGAATTAATGTACAAAGAACAATGTGGGCTTTGAAATCAGACACCTTAATATATTTATCAGCTAAATAAACAAGATGTGCTGACTCACATTCCGACCCTCACTTTTTTCATTTCTTCAGCAAAGTAATAATTCCCTCATAAAGATTTTGTGACACTTAAATTATGTAATACATAAAAATGTGCTTCCCATAAAACATTGCATATATGATCACCCTTCCTGTTTTATTGTTATCTCATAGTTCCCTATAAACATTAAAGTTTACACTATAGAATATAATATTAGATTGTTACCTTTTCCACATTTACGGATACCTGTACGTAATGTACTATGATGAGGAACATACTAAAAGCAGTCTAATATATTCAGGTGAGGTAATATAAATAAAAATAATAGCACGACTTTAAATAACCTGCATAGTCTTCTCAGTGCATGTTAATATCTGTGATTTCAGGACTCAAGGTGATATGCCATGATGTATTTAAGGATATTCATAACTTCATAATTCGTGATCTGTGAAATTGAAATCTTACGCACGTATTATAGCATCACGTGTTAAATTTTACTTCTCCCAAGTGTCTTGCAGCTAGGTATTTTCAAAATGGGCGTGAACAGCTGCACAGAAGGTTTTTATCACAATCTTAAACTCAGTTCTCTCAATTTTGCATCTGCAAAATATCTGAATAGTATATAGAGTGAAATTGCACTGCACATATTCTAAGAGAATTAAATTTTTGAGTGAGTACATCAGCTGGAGTTATTGATAGGTTAATTACAATGTTAAACTATCGCAGAAATTCTCAACCAGATAATTTAATATTTCTGCTCTTTAAAAATGCGTAAACTCCTGAGGAAATACTTGAACTTATTTCCTCTTATATATCGTACTATGGTAAACAAATACTAAACACTGTATAACTGTGTATTGAAAACTGTATAATATACTATTTAATAAAGCCTTAATATTAATATTAATTTATTAATACTTATATTTATGTATTTATGTAAATACACTTATTTATTGTATATATTTACTTTGATATATAAATTATATTTAATATACATAGTATTAAAGTTTTAATGACACTGTTCTCTTATTCTGAATACATAGGTAATATATATAAAACTAATAAAATATATCCATAAATTATATGATACATACTTATATCATCCATATTTACTGTATTGGAATGTACTTATCCTGAAATCACTAATGAACTATAATCAAAAAGAAACTTTCTGTGGGGACTCATAATTCAAATCGTATCTCATGGTTTTCTAAATCTAGGGAATGACAAATAAAACTTTAAGATTTAATTATTATATTTTACATAAATATTTAAATACATTGTGTTTAACTATAACTATATATGTTTCTAAAATATATAACGACTTCAAGACTTTTTCCCATTTCTTTCCACATTTTTAAGTTGCTGGCCTGAATTACAGATTCTATGCAAAGTAATATAAACTGGCCTAGTCAAATGCTACTTTCACTGTGAGAAGACCTTGAATAATTGGGCATCCTGTAAGATATTTCTGAGTGAGCCCCCAAAATTATTTCTGAGTCTTAAGTCTAGAGTTCTTAAGTGTGCAGAGGGAGACTAGAGCAGAAATGACGGGCCCTAAGTCCTCCAGCTAAGCCGGTGCTCTCCCCAGGTGACGGTCACTCTGCATTTGCGGGAGCCAGCCGGAGGCAAAGAGAAGTCTCTCTTTGGTGCTGCCAATATACATTCTGGTGAACATCTCAGAGCACCATGTGGAATCAGACAGATGGTGATGAGGACGATTCTCCAGGCTCTTATAAAATGTTCAGTGCCATTAATTTTGTTAAGGTTATTTACACTGATTTTATAGTAGAACATTCTTATTTTTTATTTTATGTGTATAGTAAATAAACATCTTGGCTTAATTTGAAGCTTTATAAGGAAAACATTTTCTCTTTGAACATTTGCTGCTACCGTGATATATCAGTTGGAAAGACAATTGTTAATATCTGAGCCCTTATGAAAAATCTACTTGTTTTTCCCTCTGATAGAAAAATAACCTAGGGCAGGCCATGTTAAAAATAAAAAAAGACTGTAAGAATCTGCAGTGTTCAAAACTACTGAGACCATAGGATCTCTGCAGGGAGTAGTAAGAATAATGTTGAATGACTGAAGTTTCCGAATGCCAAATCGTTTTATTTTTTATGTACAATAGAGTTTTTTTTTTAGTGTATCAGTTATATATTTTAGGACATAGCATTAGAAGCTGAAATGTATTTTTTAAAAATAAGTTACTATAAACTAAAAGACAGCTTGGTTTAACACCATGGCAGCTGAGTTAGAGACCAGAGAACATGGGTAAAATTGGGGCATATGAATTATGATAATAGGTGATCAACCACTTGTGTTTTAAAAGTCAGCACATTAAGGTATGTAGTGGGTGAGGAAAGAAGGGCCAGACAAAAAAATCTGGCAATGTAATAAGTTAAACACTTGGAAAATCCAGCCCTTGCCTCTCACTCAGTGTTGGAAGCTCTTCACGTCCAATTGGAGATCCATTAATATGAGATCTAAAACAATACATATAAAAGCAATATGTGCTGAGCAACTTACTTCTATGTGAACTATTCATTTAAAGCTTCTAATGTTGCTCCGATAGTAAGAGTTTATCATCCAAGTGTGAACAATTCTTATTTTACCTATTTATATAGAACTTGTAAACATTTGTTTACTACTATGAGATAAAAAACAACTACTGCTAGAGACTGTACAAATATTCTGTAAAAACAGCAAAAAATAAAAAAATCTGTTATGCATGTAGAAATGTCTCATAGGATGCTGTAAATCAAAATTATCCTCTTATAGCTGCAAGAAAGAAATGGTTACCATGGCAACATTTTCTTATTGTTGAAATTGTTATCTAATCAAGTTGTTAGTTTTTGAAGAAGGGGTGGCATGACAAAATTTCATTCTTGCTGAGATATAAACCTCCTGCAAATCAAAGAGGAGAAATTTAATAAAATAGAGCTATTACTTTTCAATTCAATGAGATAATACTGAGTTTATAAAATGCTGAAGTAAAAAGCTGTCAGTGTGGACATATTTGAAACTGAGTAAAGCAGGAAGGTCTGAAGTCTAGAGTGTCCCTCAAACACATATCCTAGAGTGGGCTGTCATTCAAACAAAGCTCATCAATACAGTGGGGAGACTGTTACTAAAAATTTCAATGAGAATATGTTTTGTATAACCACTTTCCTGATGGTTACTCAGCTGAAAACATACGTCACCTCTCTGAAGGCTTAAATGGTTAGAGTTTGTCTCAAAACTGATCCAACTGAAATACATCTGTACATCTCTGAAGAAACAAGTACCAACAATGAAAATATACAATAATAATAAATCATAAGTGCCTTCATGCTAGAAAGTGTGAGTTTATCTAAATGGCTCTTATACTGGTTTATTTATTCCAAATATAAATCAACGTTTAACTTAAAATGACACCTTACATAGAGATTTAACATTCAAGCCAATCTGTGGCTCTTGTTCTCTAAAGGTGGATTATATTCTCCGTGGAAAGTCTTTCTCTTTCCTCTTAGCTGAAGGAAATTTGCTAACAGATGGTTTGGACTAAAGACTCGTGGTTCAAACCATATGGCTTCCCATGTGTATGTTTGGTTGGGAATATAAATGAAAACCCCTCTTCATTTTTCTTTTGGATGCTTAGTGTGTTTTTATTATTAATTAAATTTTATGAAAGGAAGGCAACTTTTAAGAAATAAAAATAAGTTTTTATTAACCAAAAGTGTCTCTTTAGTTTACAAAGCCCTTCAATGCATAATGTCTCATAAGGTAATTATGGCCAGAGTACAGAAAGGCATTTTGTGTGTGTGTGTGTGTGTGTGTGTGTGTGTGTGTAGAGTTTTATTCTGTCACCCAGGCTGGAGTGCAGTGGTGCGATCTCAGCTTACTGCAACCTCCGCCTCCCGGGTTCAAGCGATTCTCCTCCCTCAGCCTCCTGAGTAGTTGGGATTACAGATGCACACCACCACGCCCAGCTAATTTTTTAATTTTTAGTAGAGACAGGGTTTCTCCATGTTGTTCAGTCTAGTCTTGAACTCCTGACCTCAGGTGATCTGCCTGCCTTGGCCTCCCAAACTGCTAAGATTACAGGCATGAGCCACCACGCACAGCCCTGGAGTCAAATCATTCTTAACTCTGGCCTCAGTTTTCTTTCTTGTAAAATGGGTTTAATATTAACAATTCGTAGCCTGATTATAAGGATTACATTCAAAAACATATGTAAATGATACTAAGAGTTTCTAGCAAACACATAAGTTTAATTTTGTATCATTGTAATTATTCTTAGCGCTTCATTTGTAATTATTTCTGATTATTCACTCATATAGATCTTATCTCCACTAATTTATTTGTTTCTTATCTTTGTCATAGATGTAGTTGCTTATACTTCTTTTCAGACACTTGCTTTATTCATGATGGCACCTGATCTACTTGTATAGTTTGCTACAAAGAAATTCATGTTGAGTTTTAATTGACACTTATATGGGATGTCCCCAAACAGCAGGGTAATTTGATGAAGAAGAATTTTCTTTATTGCCCTGCAGAGTCACAAGGTTTTGTGCAGATCTAATGAGGTATTATAAATCAACATGCTTTGAAAAAGTCATTTAAAATATATATAATTTACACTTTTAAAATCAAATTCATTTAAACTCTTTTACAAACTGTCTAATTTATATCTGATCATCCACTTGCATAATTATATATCTTTCTTTAATATTAATGGTGTGTAGTGAACCCATCTATTGATATTTTCAGTTTTGATTTTTAACTACAAGGTTTTGACTTACATTTAACATATTTATTACTATCTATGTCATGTGTTCTATGAGATCTGAAAAGATATAATTCAACAAAATTAGAGTTAAAGTGATATTAAGACCAGTAATTCCTCTCTTTGAAAATGTTTCTCTGAAGTACTAAGGATTCCTCTTGAAGTGGTTTCATCGCCATGATTCTTTCCAACCTTGAAGCTTTTATTTCTAGATGAATCAATGACTCATGGTGTGGATGGAATACATAGTTGGGATTTATGGAGCTATCGTTTCCTTGCACATATCGTGTGTCAGCATACTTTTTCTGACTCTTTATCACACGAAACAACTCCCTCTGTTTCAGAAAATCGCCCATATTTTACATTTAATCTCTAATCACGTTTTGTTATCTTCTACCATATGCAGTCCATTCAGGCTTGTCTGATTCATTTTGCGCTTTCACAGAATTCCAACTAAGTAACCTTTTTTTAGTAAGTGACTTTGGCATTGTCTTTAAAAAGATCCAGAGTGTTTTTGCCCAACTTGGGCAGTTAGCTCCAATTTCTCCCATTTCTTTTAACTACTATTCCTTGTGAGAAAAATAGAAAAGGAGAAATGCAAGTGGGGCTTTGTAAGCCTTGGTGTTGTATTTTCAACCAGTTTGGATACTGTGGAAAAGTGCAATAACTACCAAGCTAGAGTCTATTATTTCTGACAAACATGAGTGATAGCCGTTCATCTTGATGAAGCTGTTTTAATTTGCCACAGCAATAATGATTTTGCTTGAGGGAGTATAGAAGACATCTAGCCAGTGATGGCAGAAAGAATAAATGTGGCAGAAGTAACATTCTGCATTACATTTTGAAATTATTAAAGCTAAGTGCATTTACAAGATAAATTTCAGAGAGCTAGTAGTAGACCACTGCTTACTGATTGAGAACTGTACCCCAGCACATAGTGCAGACTATGAAAACATGGTGTTGAAGAAAAAAGTAGTAGAGGATCAGAATGATAGCAATACAGACACATTCAAACACACACACACACACACACAGAGACATAAGATAGAAGTAACATCACACTTGCTGGTTTTAACCATTATAAGCATACACTTGTGGTTGGACATGATAACTCACTGTAATCCCAGCACTTTGGGAGGTCGAGATGGGGGAATTGTTTGAGCCCAGGAGTTTGAGGCCAGCCTGGGCAATGTGGTGAAACCCTGTTTCTACAAAATAATAATAATAATAATAATAATAATAATAAAACATTAGTGGTGGCATGCACCTGTAGTTGCAGCTATTTGGGAGGATTGCTGGAGCACAGAAGACGGAGGCTGCAGTGAGCCATGATTGTGCCACTGCACTCCAGCTTGGGCAACAGAACAAGATTCTATCTCAAAAAAAAAAAAAGAAAGTAAAAAAAAGAACAAGAAAAACCATGCATTTCTGTGGCTTTAAATATATTGATGCTGTTGTACATCCATGACCACTATTCATCTCCCCAAATTTTCATCATACTCCGCTGAAATACTTTACACAATAACACCTTATATTCCTTCTTCTCTTTCCCTTTGCCCCAGCCCCTGGCAAAACCATCGTTCTACTTCCTGGCTCTCTGACTTTGATTACTCTTCGTTTTTAACCTCTGTGTGTCCTTACGCCTAAAGTGAGTCCCTTGTGGGCAATGTACAGTTGGATTCTGTTACTATTCAAAGCCTCCTGCCAACCTATGTCTTTGGTTTGGGAGTGATTCATTTTCGAGGGCTGCCATAAAAAAAGTGCTACGCTACTCACCGAGTGGCTTAAACAACAGAAATTCACTTTACCACAATTCTAGAGGGTAGAAGCCTGAGATCAAGGTTTGGTCAGGGTTGGTTTCTTCTAAGCCCTCTCTCCTTGACTTGTGGATGTCTCTCTTCTTCTTGTGTCTTCACATGGACTGTCCTTTATGTATTTATGTCCTAACTTCCCCTTCTTAGAAGGGCACCAGTCATGTTGGATTAGGGCTCACCTTAAGGATGACATCTTAAGTTAATTACCTCTTCAAAGTCTCTATCTCCAAATACAGTCCATTGTGAGGTACTGGTGGTTAGAACTTCAAAGTATAACCCTTTGCGGGGAGGAGGGACATAACTCAGCCTAAAACAGCGCGTTAAATCCATTTATATTTAAAATAATTATTTAAAGGGTAGCTCTTAGTTTTACCATTTTGTTGTTATTCAATTTTCATATGTCTTTCAGCATTTTTGTCCCTCATTTGACCCATTACTATTATCCTCTATGTTTAGTTGATATTTTTGTAGTGTCACGTTGTGATCCTCTTCTCATTTCTCTTTTACAAATTCCATAAATATTTTCTTTATGGTTTCCATGGAGATTACATATAACATCCTACAAGGATAGCAGTATCTTAGATTGACATGAATTTAACTTCAATCAGATACAAAAACGTCAGTCCTCACAAGTCTGCTCCCTTACTTTATGGTATTGCTGTCATAAATTACATCTTTATATATAATGTAACTATTAGCATAAGTGCATAATTATTGTATGCATTTATCTTTAGATACTGTACAAAATGAAAATGGGGGTTTTAAGTCAAACTTACTATAATTTTTTTACATATATTTTCATGTATTTACCTGTACTAGGGACCCTTTTCTTTTCATGAGGCTTCAAGTGACTGTGTAGTGCCCTTTCATTTCAGCTTGAAGGACTTTCTTGTAGGTAACATATATTGGTAATAAACTCATATTATGATTGTCTGGGAATGTCTTAATTTCCCTTTCATTTTTGAAGGACAGTTTTCCTAGATGTAGAATTCTCAGTTGACATTTTTTCAGTAATTAAATATAGTATCCACTGCTTTCTTTTCTTTTCTTTTCTTCACATGGAGCCTTGTTCTGTTACCCAGGCTAGAGTGCAGGGGTGCAATCTTGGCTCACTGAAACCTCTGCCTCCCAGGTTCAAGCTATTCTCCTGTCTCAACCTCCCAAGTAGCTGGGATTACAGGTGCCTGCCACCATGCCTGGCTAATTTTTGTATTTTTAGTAGAAATGAGGTTTTACCATGTGGGCCATGCCAGTCTCGAATTCCTGACCTCAAGTGATCCACTCACCTCGGCCTCTCAAAGTGTTGGAATTACTGTTGTGAGCCACCGTGCCCAGACTATCCATTGCTTTCTAACCTGTGAAATGCCTGCGGAGAAATCTGTTGATAGTCTTATTATGGATCCCTTGTTTATGAGGACCTGCATTTCTCTTTCTGCTTTTAAGATTCTCTCTTTTTCTTTGGCTCTTAACAGTTTGATTCTTATGTGTCTTGCTGTGGATCTCTTTATGTTTATCCTACTAGGGGTTCATTAAGCTCCTTGAATTTGTATATTTATGTCTTTCCTCAAATTTGGAAAGTTTATATTGATTTATTTAAATTAATATCTATAATCATTTTTGTAAATTCATTGTCTAGTAAGTCTGATGTATATGTTTCTTCAATGACTGTATCTAGAGATTTATTTCGACCCTTTGAATGGCCATGTTTCCCTGTTTCTTTGTATGCCTTGTGGTTTTTGTTAAAATATAAGCATTTGAAAAGAATTAACTACTGCGTTCAATCTTTGCAGAATATGGTAGAAAATGTTCACTAATTAGTGGGCCTCTGAGCCTTGAGATCAACCTGGACTGAAGACTTTAGGTGTTTTCAGGTTTTTGGGGCGTACATGTCCTGTCTGGGTTTGTGTGTACCTTTTGTTGTGTTTTTGTTTTCATTTTTTCCCCCAGCTGCTTTTAAACATATTAATATTCCAAAGAATCTCATTTCATCTTCACACTGGGACCTTATATATGTGTTCTGTCTTCTTCCTCTGCCTGGAATCCCTTACCCCAAGGTACCCATGGGTTTGCAATCTTGTTGCAGTTTTCTATACAGCAGTGCTTGTCACAGCCTCTCATGGCCTCTAGCCAGAGATCCCAATTATGCCACCCTTCCTCATCTGACCTGCAAGTCAGGAAAGACAGAGCTCAGTCTCTCAGGCAGCCCACAGAGCAACCATCGTGCTGCCAACCACTTTCTCTCTGCTTCTTCATCCCTAGAGAGGAAACTGGTCACTGGGCCGCTTCTTCTCAACTGCACTGTGTCACGCAAGTCATGGTATGAAACAAGGGAGAGTAAGACATCGTGAAATATAGTCCTCTTTTGAACATCTTTTTTCTTCACTGGACATTTGCTTGGTTGTCATAGATTTTTTACTGTCGTTTAGCAGTCCTATAAAATTATTTTAATCTTTTGGTAGTCATTTATTTGGTGTTTCCACGGGGAAATATGGGTCTGGAGCTTTCCGTCTCACTATCTACTGATGCTATCACCAAACTTGCTGGATTATTTTGATATAATATTGAGAAAATTAAATATTTAGAAAATAAAATTTTGGAATTCAATGTAATTGTCACATCATGCAGCAAAATAATGTTTAGATGTTATTAAAAAAACTTATTTTAAAAAAGAAATAAAAATGCCTGAAAAAAATCTTAACCCATTTGGAATAGTGAAGTACTTACTAAGAATGAAACCACAAAATATATTCAATAGAATTTGTATTTAATGAAGGATTATGTTGTTACCCAAAGTTATTCTAATTTAGTAGTGAAAGATAAATTTTGACTGGGAGTGACTGCACATGTCTGCAACCCCAACACTTTAGGAGGCCACAGTGCAAGAGTCACTTGAGCCAGGAGTTTGAGACCAGTCTGGGCAACATAGTGAGACTACATCTCTACAAAAGATTTTTTTTTTAATTATCTGGGCATGGTGGCACAAGCCTGTGTTACCAGCTATTAGGGAGGCTGAGACGGGAGTATTGCTTGATCCTGGGAGGTTGAGGCTGCAGTGATCCATGATTGTGTCACTGCACTCCCACCTGGGCAACAGAGTGAGATCTTGTCTCAAAACGAACAAACTAAGGTAAACTTGCTATGATTACTGTTGTTTTTATGATAGTTTTAATCAAATGCTTCACGAGTTCCACATATACCCAGACATATTATTTTCTTCTCATGGAATTATTTAAAATGTATGTGAGAAAATGTATATTTATATGTATACCTTTCAGCTAAAAATAATAGAATCAGCTATTCAGTGGATTTAAGCTATAGTAAATCAGCTATAATAAATACAACAGAATGTTCAGAATTGCGATATTCCTCCTAAATTGGTTGATTTTCTGCCCGAACAATAAGGTAGCAGGTTCAGGTTCTTGACACATCTTTTCTGTTCCATACATGCTGTTGTCTCCATCCGTGGATTATAGGAAAATGGCACCAATAGTTCTACATTTGAAACCTGGACACAGAAATTTTCAGAGTAAAATAGATATGCACTTTATTAGCATCCTGTAATGTTTCCCAGAAGTACTGCTGTGGACTTCCCCTCACATCTCATTTTACTGAATTGGGTCCCAAGCCCTCTGCTAAGCAAATTCCTGAGAAAAGAAAAAAAGAAATGCCTTAGTTTGATTAGACAAATTATATAGGATGAAATGAATGTTGAAGTGACAGCCACTCTATCCAATAAACAAATGAGTTCTTTAGAAATTATTCTGTGATGGTGCAAGTCCCAACAGGAGAAATTTTTTCCATGAAATTCAAGAAATAAATCAGTGCATTTGAACAAAGAAACCGTTATGGATTTTAGTTCAATGATAAACACTTCAATGTTTAAAATATATGTAATGTTATTTAAAGTATCTTTTGTATAGAACTTAGTAAATATCATCTCTGTTGTCATCTGTGGGAATAAGTGAAGACTTTCTTCTCTCCAAGTGTATGCATTTTTCTCATAATGCTGTTTTTCTCATCATGCTGTTAATTGTGACCTGGCATAAAAGTAATCATAAGGAACAAATGAGATTTTTTATTAAATTTTGACATCTTAAAAATAAGAGAAATAAAACCAAAGATTATCATCCTTTCACTGGAAAACACATCTTTGATTTTCACCAATGAGAATATAAACATTTATTTGAATGTATTTAAGGTGTCTTAATTCCTTTGGAGATCACATTTTAAGTCATTATCATTAAAGAACTGAAAATGCCTAGAATAAATTTTTTATCTGGGTATTTCCTCAATAACTATACAACATTTTAACAATGTTTCTGTCTATTACAGTGAGCCAAGGAGGTGTGGCATTGGTCTCTGACATGTGTCCAGATCCTGGGATTCCAGAAAATGGTAGAAGAGCAGGTTCTGACTTCAGGTAAGAGATACAATAGTGGTGGAAAGAAGCATGTTATTTTTAAGACATATATAATTTCAGCTTGCAGTTAAATTTAGCTCTTTTGTTCTTTTGAGGTAAAGATAAAACTTCTCTATCATTAAACAACTATATTATTTGTAGAATTCTAAAACATATCATACTGAAAAATTCCAGGTACTCTAGAGTTGGCACCTTATACTCTTGGAACCAATATTAATTAACTCTAAATGTGTGCAATCAAAATTTGTCTTCAGAGGTTTTGTTTTTTGTTTATAATCTGTTAAAAGTTCTGTATTAGTCCCTTCTCACACTACTAATAACGTCATACCAGAGAGTGGGTAATTTATAAAGGATAGACGTTTAATTGACTCATAGTTCAGCATGGTTGAGGAGGTCTCAGAAAACTTACAATCATGGCAGAAGGGGAAGCAAACACATCCTTCTTCATATGGCAACAGGAAGGAGAAGAATGAGCAAAGTGGAGGGAAATCCCCTTAAAAACCCATCAGATCTCATGAGAACTCACTCACTATGATGAGAAGAGCATGAGGGTAACTGACCCCATGATTCAGTTGCCTCTCACCGGTCCCTCCCATGACATGTGGAGATTATGGGTGCTACAGTTCAAGATGAGATTTGGGTGGGGACACAGCCAAACCATGTAAATGTCATATTCCAATTCTTTTAATGTTTAAAGATAGAAGGTAAAATATTTAATTATCTCCTCATAGTTATTTCATTAAAAAACTTTAGGAATGATGAATGTTAGTATCAGCCAGTAAAGTTTATTCAGAAAATGTGAATCATTTTACTAGGATTATGGTGAACTAGGTACTGATTTTCTGTTGCTACATTATGAATACAGTAGTGATTGTAATAGTCCTATTACTTTAGATTTTTGCACTTATTTCAGTGAGTTCAAGAAATGTAACATTTTCCATCTTACAAGATGGATACTATTAGTAGAAGCAGCTGTAAAATAAAATAGTAAAGAGAAACAAGATACGTGTTTTTCCTTCTTACGATGTCACCATTTTTGAAAAAAATCCAAAAAAAAGGTTCAGAGAGCTAAGGCTACTGAAGTGGGCTACAAATGGAAGAAAAGTACTGCTACTATTAGAGAGGAAAGAAGGAGTGTTTTTTAGTTAAATTGGAGTAACAACGGTAGTTTTAAAAGGAATAGAAAAATAAGAAAAGTGTAGTGTGTCTATAATGAAGTTGGTAAAATGTTATATTGTTTTACATGAAAAGCATACAAAGTATAGATGTGAAGAAATAGTGTCGGAATGGATATAGGTTAACTATTACAGATCTTGACTAATATATTAAGAAGGTTGTGTTTTCGCTGAAATCTATTTGAGGCAGAGCTTGAGATGAAATTTCTTATTGAAGTGATTTATTGGAAAAGTGCTCTCTGGAGGAGGGGAGTAGAGGAAGTGGAATAGAATTGGAGTAAAGAGCTAAGCAGAAAAATGTTTTTACTGGAGACTCACTTCAGTCTGTTTCCATGGGGAGTTCTGGGGCACAAATTGTACTGACAAGCAGGCCTCACCTTTTGTACCCACTTTCCTGCCTGTCAATAAATGGCTTCCTTCCTTTGGTTCAAGGAAGTTCTCCAGAGGAAGAGTTGGTTGTGAAGAGTTATTAGCAATGCAGTGAATGTGGCGTGTGGATGCACCAGCTGGCAGCTAACAGAAGGATGCTGGTTTCCAGTATCATATTAGAAAATAGTGGTCATTTGAAGTCATTCAGGAATTTTATCTCTTTTGAAAACAAAGCAACTAAATAAAATTGCCCATTCTTCCAGGGGCTCTCCATTCTATGTATTCCTTCCTTTTGTCAACGGTCACCTCTTTCATGTCCCTCTTGTTGAGGAAAAATCTTCTTCCTGCTTCCCTTCCCTTTCCTTCTGTGCCCCTTTGTTAGAGTTGACAACAGTGCATCATCACGATGTGCTCACACGTCTGTTTTCTCACCTGTCTTATGCGTCTCCAGAATGGAGAGTGTCTTATCTTTGCGTCCTCAGTGACTAAAACCGTGCGTGGCACAAAGAAACTCATCTATGTATCAAATGTACTTTGTGTATCAGAGGAACTGCCCATGTTGTATCCTGTCATCCCAGAAATCTAGAAACTTCTTTGGTCAATTTTGCAGAGCTGTATTCTAAAAACAAAACAAATTAACTCATATCTGAGAATACCAAATTCTTCAAATTGCATTTCATGTTTTAAAAAAATGACAGAGAAAATGCTTAAGCTTTAAAAGTTAACAGGGTAGTTGTGAATATTCAGGCCAATGTCTGCTTAGCACATGGCCAATCACGAAAGTCTGAATCATATCCTAGGTGAGTAAGCCAATCTTTACTCTGTTTCATTCTCAGATCAGACTTATTTCTGAAGAAGAGGTTTAAATTCAGGATGAACATTAACTCTCAGGGCCGTGTTGATCTGGCTCGGGCGGCGGTGTAGGGAGAATCTAGGTTGTGCAGACGTGTAGCCCGTCAGGGAAAGAATATAGATGAGGTTTCTGTAGAACCTTATCTCAGAAGAGAATTTCAATCTGTCAGTTTCCTAGATTTTTGTGAAATCACTATGTTGTTTATATGTCTCTATGTTTGTAGGAATAGAAATCAAATACCATAACACCTGGGAAAATGATTTGAAAGATTAAATTTTCTCTTAAATACTCATGTAAAATGTTATTTTATCATCTATGGTGTGTGTATGTGTATACGAATATATACATAACAGAGATAAGCTAGTTATATAGTAGCTTTTTTGATAGATTTCCTAGAACTTTCTCCCTAGGTGATTTTGTTATCTACAAATAAAAGCATTTTTAATTTTTGCTTTCCAATCGGATTTTTTTTTTATTTCTTTTTCTTCTTTAAATGCATTGGTAAGAAACTATTTTACAAGATTGAGTAGAAATGTTGAGACATCTCTGTCTTTATTCCTGAGCTTAGGTGGAAAGTGTTCTGGCTTTCATTATAGTTATGACATTGCTTGTTGGTTTTTCATAGATGCCCTTTATCAGGTTGAGGAAGTATCCTTCTGTTTGTAATTTTTTGAGGTGTGTGTGTGTGTGTGTGTGTGTGTGTTTTAATCTCACATGAATTTGGAATTTTTTCAAAAGTTTCTACATCTATTGAGATGACCATTTTTTGTTTGTATATTTTGTGAATATGAGGACTTAACTAATTTCCCAAAGTTAAAAAAAAACTCATATTCTGAAATAATATTAATTTGTAATGATGTATTTTTCTTTTTATGGATTGTTGAATTTGACTTGTTAAAATGTTGTTTAGTTTTTTACAGCTATTTTTATGAGTTATGATAGGCTGTAGACTTTTCTTATAAAGACTTTGTTGTTCCTGTCAGAGTAAAAATGGTCTCAAAATTAATTGAAAAATGTTCTCTTCTCTGGAATACCACAGAAGAGTTTGTGTATAATTGTTAATATTTCATTGCTAAATGTTTGGAATAATTCACCAGGGAAGCTACCTGGAATTGGAATTTTCTTACAAGTAGGTTTTTAATCACAGATTGAATTTCTTTTCTACTTACAGGCTTATGTAGATGATCTACTTCTACTTCAGTGAGCTTTGATAGTGTGTATCTTTCAAGAAATTATAAATTTTAATCTAAGTTGTCAAATTTGTTGGCTTAAAATTATTCTTATCTTTCTTTATTATCCTTTAAATGGGTAGTAATTTCACAGCTCACATTCTTGATATTCATATTTTTAAAAAAATTTTACTTGTTCCATCTGCCTATTAACATGTCAATATTATTGAACTTCTCAAAAAAATACAATTTACTTTTACATACATTTCTGTATTGTTTAGTTTCTCTTCAATTTCATTGATTTCTGCTCTGACCTCTTATTAATTTATTTCCTCTGTTTACTATGGGCTCTATTTGTTCTTCTTTTTCTAGTCTTTTAAAGTTGAAGCTGAGATCAATGATTTAAGAGCTTTATTCTTTCTAAATGTGGGTATTTACTGCTGTCAATTTTCCTCTAAGTAATGTTTGGCTGCATCTCTTCAATTTTGATATGCTGTGTTTTCATTTTCATGCAGCATGAATTACACTCTATTTTCCCTTGTGATTACTTTTTTTTTCCATGATTTATTTAAAAGTTTTCTATTTTGTTGCCATATACTGGACATTTTCTAAGAATCTGCATGGTTAGAGATTATGCTTTATAGGATCTGAACTTTAAAAAATGTTTTGATAATTGCTTTATGGACAAGAATATGCTCTATCTTGGTAAATGTTCTATGACCACTTGAAAATAACACATATTTTAGTGTTGTTGGATGAAGTGTTCCATAAACGTCAGTTAGATCAAGTTGGTTGACAGTGTTGTTCAAGGGTTTGAGATCCTTACTAATTTTCTTATCACTTGTCATATCTGTGATTGAGAGAGATTTATCTAAATCATCTACTAAAATTGTGAATCTGTCTATTTCTCATTGCAGCTTTATTAGTTTTTGCTTCCTGTATTTTGAAGCTCTGTAATTAGGTACACAAATGTTTAAAATTGCCGTGTATTTTTGTTTCTTCAATACCTTTTGTTATGAAATGACTTTCTTTATCCTGAGTAACATTTTTTACTCTGAAACCAAATTTGTCTTACATTTGCATAGCCATTTTAGCTTTCTTTGAATTATTGTTAGTGTATAATATATGGATTGTTATATATGTTGCTATATTCAATCTGTTGCACAATATTGTTTTAATTAAATATTTTTAAAAATCTAGCTTTACATATAGCTGAAAAAGAAATTAGTATTTTAAAATTCTTTTCAAATAACTGAGTGTATTATTTGATACTGTAACAAAAATTGGCAAATGATATCATCTTAAATTTTAGATGCAATTTGGATATGGGGTTTTGAAAATAAACATTTTTTATTTTCTTACATCAAAATGTATTGGCTGAACTTCTGTCCTAAATTAATTTTTTGTATATGCATGATTTTGTACCTCATACATTGGTCATTTGAAAATAATGATTCATCGAGTTATGAGTTCTTTCAAATATTTATACATTGTCCTACACATTGTTTAAAAAAATACATTTGTTGATATTGCCATGTATTTCATTAGGAAGATCTGTAAGCATTGAAAAACTGTCAAACTCATGATGATAGATATAAGCTTTTGAAAATTTTCTAATTTTCATTAGAAAATTACAAACGAAAATTACAATTTTATTTCTCATGACAATTAGAAAACTTTAACTTTGTCATGGGCTCAAATTTTGTCATTTTCCTTGAAGTAAAAGACTCATTCAATTTTTATAAATACGTGACAGATACTCAAATCTTAGCAGTGACAGTTGGTCTATCATTCTTTAAATTAAGAGGAGTTCATTGGAAAAGGAAGCAGCCAGCTTAACTCAAAACTCAAACAATTACATAGATGTTTGTTCCTCCAGAGCTCCCTCAGGCTTCACCATGCCCTAGAGACGCATTACGTATTCAAGTGTTATGATTTATTAAAACAATCATTTTCCCTGCTCCCTCAAGGACTTTCTTTTTTTTTAATTTTATTTTATTATTATTTAAGTTTTTAGGGTACATGTGCATACATGTGCCATGTTGGTGTGCTGCACCCATTAACTCGTCATTTAGCATTAGGTATATCTTCTAATGCTATCCCTACCCCTCCCCCATCCCCACAACAGGCCCCAGAGTGTGATGTTCCCCTTCCTGTGTCCATGTGTTCTCATTGTTGAATTCCCACCTATGAGTGACAACATGCGGTGTTTGGTTTAAGTGACACTGCACCTTTTCTCTCCTACTGCCTGCTGCTGTTGCTTGATTGGTGCAAAATCGCCATCAGTTTTTCCCATCATTGTTTTTGCTCTGTCAATGGAAATGGCAACTCAGTGAAAAAGGCACATAACACCTTAGAGTATTGTAAAATAATTTTGACCTCACAGACCTTCTAAAATTCCACCTTTCCAGGGATGTATGGGGCAAACCTTAAAAAGAGGTGCATTAAGTATGCAACCTGATTCTACTGAGCATAAAAATTATAATTGGAGTTAAGAGAAAGAACATATGAAGAAAGAAACGTTATAGTAAGATATTTGCTATGTTACAACAAAAATTGAGTTGAATTGAATTGAATGTCATCTATATTGGTAGCTTAGGATTGTGTAGTGATCATGGGCATCTGATGTACATGACCTATATTTATATGTGTACATGACCTATATTATATACTTATATGACCTATTTATTTTTTATAGAGACAATGTGTCACTTGTCACTCAGCCTGGAGTACAGTAGTACGATCATAGCTCACTGTAACCTCGAACTCCAGGGCTCAAATGATCCTCCCACTTCGATCTCCTGTGTAGTTGGGAGTACAAGCATGAGCCACTGACTCAATTAATTTGTTAAAAGATTTTTGTAAAGACAAGGTCTCGCTATGTTGCCTAGGCTGGTTTCTAACTCCTGGCCTCAAGCAGTCCTCCCTCCTTGACATTCAGAATTGCTGGAATTACTGATACCGTGCCCAGCCCACATATTGATTTATTGATAATATCTACTATTTATGTTCCATGGGACAGTAACACCCATTGTATTCATATGGAATCTGCTGGACTACTGCTAAGTAAGGATGCATTATGACACTTAGATGAAGTGACACATGGTGGGCCTCTCAAATAATCAGTTCATTACAAATGTTGATGTTTCAAAATGAGGGAAGGCTGGGTGCTGTAAGCTAACGTGGGTGAATCACGAGGTCACGATTTTGAGACCAGCCTGGCCAACATGTTGAAACCCTGTCTCTACTAAAAATACAAAAATTTGCTGGGCATGTTGGTGTGTGCCTGTAGTCCCAGCTACTTGGGAGGCTGAGGCAGGAGAATCGTTTGAACCCCGGAGCCGAGATCGCACCACTTCACTTCAGCCTGGGGGACAGAGCAAGGCTCCGTCTCAAAAAAAAAAAAAAAAAAAAAAAAAGGGAAGATACTTTTTAACAGTCTTTTCTTTTGAGACTTTCTTTAATGAAAGGTAATTCAGGTTTTTTTTTCTAAATTCGTATTCAAAACTAATGACTAACATGTAATCCAAACTAACAACCAACAAGGCCAAGATGGGTAGATGAGCTCATTTGCAGTGTAGCCCTTGTAAATATGTAACTTGGGGCTGTTTTGTTAAAAAGAGTTCATTTTTAGGCTGGTAAAATATTCCTCATCTGGTTTCATTTATAGTATTATTCTGGGTTCTTGAGAAATCCCTTTTCCGTAGACAATCTAAATATTAATTCTATCATTATCTATAAAATACCCAAAGAAAATAAAGCATAAAATACAAAGCTTGCTTATTTGAATTCAAGTCAGTTTGGGGACAGTTTGCTGACGGTATTTTTCAACATAGACCACTGTCTAAAAGACAAAGCGTATTCATTACAATTGAATATTTATCAGTAAGATTGATGGAAGTATTCAAATACCAATATCTGAGGGAGGGAGCTCAGATAGGTATTGAGAATTTACGAGTGGGTACTGGCATCTATTGTTCATCTGTCTTTCTATGCTAACAGGATATGTAGCCTATGTCCAGGCAGATATAATTATCCTCATTTTTATAAGTAGAAGCGTTGAAATTCAGAACGCTATCCTAAGAAAGTACTATATTTAGTCAGAGTCAGAGCTGGATCCTACTGATCTCAAAGCTTCTATTCACCTTGATAGTTTGTAACACAGATAATTATAATAAAAGTTGTTACACCCACTATACAGGACCACCGGAGAGGGGTGTGTAGTGTGCGGACTTCACAAAGTAGCCAATGAGGAGTCAAGGTATGGTTGAAATTTGCCCTTGAGCTCAGCGTTCCAAGCCATGCAGCTTAGCATGCATTGCATTTGCTGAGCAGAAGGACAGTCTTGGTTTAATTGATCACTGCAAGGGGTGTGTCATGTTGTAATTGGCACCAGGGATCCACGTAGACTAGCATTGGCCATGGTGCACACTGCTGGACATTATGATTTTTTTTTTTTTGAGACGGAGTCTCACTCTGTTGCCCAGGCTGGAGTGCAGTGGCATGATGTCGGCTTACTGCAACCTCCACCTCTCAGGTTCAAGCAATTCTCCTGCCTCAGCCTCCTGAGTAGCTGGGACTACAGGCGTGTGCTACCACGCCCGGCTAATTTTTTTGCATTTTTAGTAAAGATGGGGTTTCACTATGTTGAAACTCCATCTCCTGACTCAACTCCTGAGTTCAGGAGTCTCAAACTCCTGACCTCGTGGTCCGCCTACCTTGGCCTCCCAAAGTACCGGGATTACAGGCATGAGCCACAGCGCCCAGCCATATTCTTTTAATATACAATTTCAAATTCTTACTTCTGTCCTTTTAAGAACATTTCAAAGATGCTGAAACTGAACTTAGGGAGCTCCCTGAACTCTCTGAAACTTGAGCTTCTCAACTGCTTTCATGTCCCTTTTATCTTTTCTTCCACAATGTGGCCCCCTTCACGTCTATCCGTAAAGAGCTCTATGTGGCCACAGCCCTGATTCTGCATAAGCTGTAATATCTGTCCTGACACTACCTCCTCTGCAGGTGGCACCTGCCCACTTTCAGTGTCCTGTCTTTCTTCCTTTACTTTTTTTTTTGAAATGGCTTCTTGCTCTGTTGCCCAGGCTGGAGTGCACTGGCACGATCTTGGCTCACTGCAACCTCTCCACCACCCAGGTTCAAACGATTTTCCTGCCTCAGCCTCCTGAGTAGATGGGATTACAGGCACATACCACCACGCCTGGCTAATTATTTTGTATTTTTAGTAGAGACAGGGTTTTCCCATGTTGGCCAGGCTGGTCTTGAACTCCTGACCTCAAGTGATCCGACTGCCTTGGCCTCCCAAAGTGCTGGGTTTACAGGCATGAGCCACTGCGCATGGCCACTTCCTTTACTTCTTAGTCATGTTCTTCCTCAAGTATTGTCTCCTTTCTGCCACAGCAATACCACCCATGCTGATTCTTCTCAGTTGAGAGTCTTTCCACAAAGGAGTATTGCCAGTTAATGGAGAAACAGAGGAGGGGCTTTAATAGGCAAAACCGACTGATATGGAATAGTTCTCCCTATAATTTTTTGTTCTTTTTGTAAATAGAATATCCAGTCATACACTGCCTAACAATGGACTGCATATATGATGGTTTTCCCGTAAGATTTTAATGGAGCTGAAAGATTTCCATTGCCTGGTGATCTAGCTCTGCTCCCTGCCAGCACAGAGCAGTCCTCACATGTTTGCGGTAGTCTTGATGTAAGACAGATGTACTGTGCTGCCAGTCACAGAAAAGGCTAGTACATACTTGATAATGAGAATCAATGACTGTCTTACTAGTTCATGCATTTACAATGGTATACTTTCTACTGTTATTTTAGAGTGTACTACGTCTGCTTATAAAAAACACAAAAGTTAACTGTAAACAGCCCCAGGCAGGTCCTTCAGGTGGTATCCAGAAGAAGGAATTGTGATCATTGGACATGACAGCTTCATTCATGTGTGTCCTTGCCCCTGAAGACCTTCCAGTGGGACAAGCTGTGGAGGTGGAAAACAGTGATATTAATGATCCTGACGTCGTGCAGGCCTAGGCTAGTGCGCATGTTCATGTTTTAGTTTATAACAAAAAGATTTAGAAAGTAAAAAGAACAATAGAAAAAAGCTTGTGAAATAAAAATATTAAGAAAAAACACTTTTGTACAGCTGTACTATGTGTTTGTGTCTTAAACTGAGTATTATTACAAAAGACTCACAAGTTAAAAACTGTAACAAGGTAGGCCAGGCACGGCAGCTCACACCTGTAATCCCAGCACTTTGGGAGGCTGAGGTGGGCAGATCATGAGATTAAGAGATCAAGACCATCCTGGCTAACATGGTTAAACCCTGTCTCTAGAAAAATACAAAAAAATTTGCCGGGCGTGGTGGCAGGTGCCTGTAGTCCTGGCTTCTTGGGAGGCTGAGACAGGAATATCGCTTGAACCCAGGAAGTGGAGGTTGCGGTGAGTGGAGATCACGCCACTGTACCCCAGCCTGGGGACCCAGTGAGACTCTGTCTCAAAAAAAAAAAAAAAAAAAAAAAATTGTAACGAAGTAAAAATGTTACAGTAAGTTAAGGTTAATTTATTACTGAAGAAAGAAAAACATTAATAAATTTATTGTGGCCCAAGGATACAATGTTTCTAAGGTCTACAGGAGTGTACAGTCATGTCCTAGGCCCTCACATTCACTCACCACTTACTCACTGACTCACCCAGAGCAACTTCCACCCTGCCAGCTCCATTCATATGGAGTACCCTATATGAATGAGACATCTTCCGTCTTTCATACCATATCTTTTCTGCTCCTTTTCTATGTTTAGGTATACTTAGATATACGAACACTTACCATTGTGTTCAGTTGCCTACAATACTCAGTACAGTAACACGCCGGATGGGTTCATAGCCTGGGAGCACTAAGCTGTACCATGAAGCCCAGGTGTGTATCAGGCTACACCATCTGGGTGTGTGTAAGGGCCCTCTATGATGTTCGCACAACCACCAAATTGCCTAATGATGCATTTCTCACACTGCATCCTGCCCTTAAAAGACAAGTGACTCCAGCTTGGCCCATCTCTGTCCTCCCCGACCCACATGGTTGGCTTCTCTCTGTAGAATGAGGCGCTCTTTATACCCAGCTTCTTGTCATTTCATGATTTTAATGTTTCCCAGCATCTTTGAGTTTTACACATGTATTTATGTTCCTATCATCTCATTACAATCATGTGGTTTTGTAGGAAAGGGGAGAGGCCTTATTGATTTGATTTTATATGACCGGACCCCACACAAGGCAGAAGACTCCTCTGTTGAATGGATTAAACTGAGGCTAACAAGCCAGTCTCTAGGGATATATGGACATAACCTCATTAATATTCTGCTAAACCAATTAAGTTAACCACTGCTCATCAGAGAATAGATTAACAATTAAAAATAGAGTCATAACCTAGGCTCTACAGGGAATTTGGGGGTTGAAAGAGTGATATTTATGACTTAAAAACTAAATAGTTAATGTATGTCTTTGGTATGTGCATGTTACCATTCACACTAATAACATCTGTTCTTTGTCTTAGCATATTTTTATCTCAAGGATACCATGTTTATTTTTCAATCTATTTTGAAATATGCTTTATGAATTATGTGTCATCAAACGGAAGGAGAAACTGAAGTACATTAAGGAAAAAAATTATATAATAAGAAGCAGAAACAAATCCATAGCCCATGTGTTTTGATAAACAACTGCTCATTTCTAGTTTCCACATTTAGTTATCTTAATTTTTTATAGCATATTGTTAATTTTATTTATAGTTATTATAGTACTGCTGCAGTGGTTTTATTATTTCTCCATTGTAGGTCAACTCTAGTGAGAGCAGAGGCACCTGTCTCTTGTTACATGAAAATGTAAAGAATTGTACTTATAAACTGTGTAGAAACCAGAGAGTAAATCTGGTGTTCTTTTCAGTAAGAATTGCTTTCAGCCAGGCGCGGTGGCTCATGTCTATCATCCCAGGGCATGGGAGGCCCACTGGGAGGCCGAGGCGGGTGGATCACAAGGTGAGGCGTTCGAGACCAGTCTAGTCAAAATAGGGAAACCCCGTTTCTACTAAAAATACAAAAATTAGCCAGGCATGGTGGCATGCGCATGTAGTCCCAGCTACTCCGGAGGCTGAGGCAGGAGAATCACTTGAACCTGGGAGGCTGAGGTTGCAGTAAGCCGAGATGGCGCCACTGCACTCCAGCAGTGACTCCTCAAAAGAAAAAAAAAAAACTGCTTTCTATTAAGTTGTGTTATTGAATCATTTTTTAAATGATGAGGAAATGAGGGAAACCACAGGCACATTATAAATTTTATTATGAAAAGTGTCAAACTAGCCCAAGCCCAAAAGCAGGTGAACACAGAGCATGGAGGTAGCTAGAGCCCCCTACATAACTCTCACTATTCTCTTCATCAAGAGAGAAACACTATCACGTTGATGCCCTTGGATACCACAAGCAATAAAACTGCACACTCAGGTTATGCCCATGTGTCCAAGGGCACTGATGTTGTAATGTTTCTCTCCTGATGGAGAGAATAGTGGAGCGATATCTAGGGACCTCTAGCTATTGCCCTCCTGTATTTCCACCTGCTTTTTGGTTCCTTTGATTCTTTTTCTTGCTTAATATTTTATTTGTCATCATTTATATACTTTATAGATTTCATATACTTATAAAGTTAGAGCAGATGCATACACTGGTATCTCGGTTGGTATCCTATGTGATATTGACTCTCCTCTTTAGCACGTCTTTATTTCTATGATCCTTCTCGTGTTTTCCATGATATGTTGGCATCTTCTGTCCTCTCAGCAATGCTAAGAGATCTGTTGTATACCGAGAAGAGAAAATCCAGATCTTACGATTCGGAGCGTCACCCCCTGAGGTACCTGTTCCATGCTACTTCCTGGCCACACAATCTGAAATGGACCTTTGGTCCCCGCAGCCTCCCTCCCTCTGGCCTTTCACTTTCTAGCACTGACCAGCCAGAAATTCTATGCACGTCTATGCTTCCAATTTGATTTGACAAAGCATGATTCATGTTTATATATTTTCTATCTGCCCACAAGATTCTGAGCCCCGTAGAGAGAAGAACTTTGTTTTATTCACTATCATGTTTCCAGTGTTCAGTACAGAGCTTGCCTCGAAGAAAGCATTCAGCCATTATTCACTAAGTTATTTAATTTTACTTTTATATCAGGAATGCATTTACATTTACAGGTTGTAAGGCAACAGTACATATTGATTCAGTATGCAAAATTTTGATTTACAGGTAAACTTGTAAGAATATAATTATTCCCACTAAAAAAGCTGCTGTTTCTTTGCATCTTATACTGTATTAAGCACTAAGCCGTGGCCATTTGCTAGATCATTTGTGTACAACTAGAAGAAAAAATAGAAAGTATGGACATCATTGTATTATGATTGTTATTCCTTCTTCCTATCACCTAAAAAATTTAGTTTACTAATAGATGAAGCGTTTGTAAAGTTAGAATCAAGCCCATATATCAGGGGATTTTTTAAGAAAATTTGGAAACTATAATGAATACAAGAGAGAATTTTAAAAACATTCAAGTTTGGTTTCTTCTTGGAAAAAATTCCCCTTTGTGACATAATCACTTTCCGTTCCATGTCCCTAAGTGGAAGACAAAGAACTGTCTTTTATTTTTTGAAACTCAAGCATGATCTTATTTCTTGAACCAGTGTTCATTTCTGTAAGTGATTTTTACTCTCTTGTCTAGTGGAGAAAACAGTAAGGTGAAGGAGGACAAAGCGGGATTGAGCACTCAGTCCAGGTTTGTCATATAAAGAAAGCAGGCTTCAGCTCGCAAACCTTTCCTGACATGCTGTATTTGAGCCTGCCGTACCTAAGTCCCCTGCCATTGTCCAAAGTGTTTTTACAACTTAAAAAAAATTTTAAGGAACATAACATATTCCTATGCCTGTAACTGAAGGCAGGCGGGTAGCTTTTGAAGGAGGATTCATGGTTACTAGGAAACTGAAGCAGAGTAGGAAAAATATTTGCCAATGATTACTGCTCTTTCAAAGAGCATCAACTGCATTTTTTAAGAACTACTTAAGAAATACCACAAACAATAATATCCCATTGACACTCCTTGAAGCCTTTATGTCCCTTTGAAAAATCACACACTCTGAATGTTTCAGATCATAATTGTGTGGCTAAACTTGCTTTTGATAAGCAATTCACCAAATAGGGCTGGTGGAATATCCTCCCTCTCTCTTCCACAGTCTTTTCAATATCTGTAGTAGAAAAGTAATTTTTTCATCAAAATGAAATACACATTTAAATAGTCTTCTGAGAAAATAGGTGATTGTTACTTAAGCCTATATTAATTTGTTAGCTTCAAAATACAAAACATAGTTGATGAATTATCAACAAAAGCCCAGTTTGTCATGATCATCAGATATGCCATCTGGGGGACTATTTGAATATAAATGCTCTTCAAAATGCCCTTCTGTAACAGTTTTTCTGTGTGTGTGTGTGTGTGTGTGTGTGTGTAATTCTTCATCTGTAAAAGAATGGGTTGAAATAGGAGATGAGATTATTTCTTCCATACATTAGAGTTATAACACCCTGTGATTCTTAGCCATGTGTTTGCTATATTCTACTTTAGAATAAGATTCTGCAAAAATTTCATGGCTCTGTTCAGGAGTGTCAACAACCTTTGAGGCTAAAGGAAGCCTGTGAGATCATCATCAGTGATATGCAAAACAGTTTAGGAACAATATTAAAGCAGTGAATGTTCAATGACCAACCAGTGCATTGATTTTGGGGACACTCCCCCTGCTCCCTAATTTTTCTAATTCCTTTAAAATCTCTTCAGAATCTCAGGTGATTCATTTTGCTTTCCTCTATGCCTCCACCAGAAATTTGTTGAAGGAAAGAAGAGAGTTAGTGTTCATTGATCTGCCCTAGAGAAAAAGTGATCTGGTTTTCCTGGGGACTCTAAACTGTGCAATTAAACACACTCCAGTTACCCCGAAGGTTCTGGTTTAATTGGTCAGGAAGATGGACCAGTCATGAAGATTTTTAAAGAGAATGTTTAATTGTGATAAAATCCACATAATATAAAATTTAGCATCCTGACCATTTTAAGTGTGCAGTTCAATGGTATTAACACATTCATATGGTTGTATAGCCATAACCACCATCCAACTCCAGAATTCTTTTTATCCTGCAAAACTGAAACTCCATACCCATAAAGCCATAACTTCCCATCCTCCCCTACCCACATCTCCCGACAGCCACCATTGTACTTCCTGTTCCTGGGAACGTGATCACTATAGACAGAATGTGCTATAACCCTCTCTCTCTCTAGGGCAGATCTGTGAACACTAACTCCTTTGCTTCAACACATTTCTGGTGAAGACGTAGGGAGAAACAGAATGAATCATTTGAGATTCTGAAGAGTTTTTAAATGAATTGGAAAAATTAGGGAGCAGGGAGAATGGTCCCCAAATCAATGCACTGGTTGTTATTCAATGTTCACTGCTTTAATATTGTTCCTATAGTTGATAACTCTTCTGCATATTACCAATGATTTCACAGGCTTCCATTAGCCTTAAAGTTTGTTGACGCTGCTGAACAGAGCCATGAAAATTTTGCAGAATCTTATTCTACAGTAGATTGTGGTGAGTAGTGTAGGTAACTCAATGTTAGACCTTTTATAAGCGCCTGCTGTGATTCTGATGTGCAAGCGAGGGTGGTAACCATTGGCCTGCCTGGTGTATGTCATCCATGATATGAGATTAGAGACAGGTGACTAAACACAGATGGGTTTGCTTTTGTAAACCTGTTTGATAGCATAAACATCATCTGATAATGTATATGGAAACCTCATCGTTGGAAAACACTTTCAGTATCTGCTGTCTTCTACAGCTCCTATATGTCTGCAGAAGCTGGAAGAATAAGGGCAGCTGATTTGTTTCCCCGCAGCAAAAATCCTAACAAATCTTGGCCTCCATCAAATAATGTTCTTGGAAAAATAATAAAGATGTGAGGCCAATGAGCAGCTCCCATGAACAGGAATCCCACGGACACAATGATGCAGCACTGGTAGATCTCAGAAGCCAGAGGCAAACCTACATCTAGCAGCGATATACAGGAGTCATGGAGGTTTCTAGCATGTATGACCTGGTATCAAGCTTGCTGCCACGATATCATGCGGGATGAATGAAAAATGTCCAATCATAGCTGATTCGTGCACATAGAGATTAGTACAGAGACCCCCTTGGAATAGTTCTTTACATTTCTTGACATTGCAATCAATTCCTTCTTCTCTATCCACATTTTCAATCAGATAGCAAAACCATTTTTTTACTGTATTGAAATCATTTATTTAATTAATAAAATACTGTGTTTGCAATATTGGAAAACATGCATATGAATGTTGCAAAACATGCATATGAATGTTACAAAACATTCATGGAAGAACAATGACTGCTATTTATGGCTGAATCCTGTGATAGAGTGGGGATAAAGGTGGGTGTGTGGATCCGTCAGTAAAATTACTGCCCCTGCAGACTTTCGCTTTAGACCAGAGCAATGGTTTTCTGTCTCTAATCATCTGGGGTCACCAGTGGTTTTCCACTGCCACCAGCAATAATACTTGCTTGCCATCATAGAGAATATACTGGCAAGCTGGGTGAGTAAATGGGAGCACCCTATCCCCAGGATGACATTTCATAGTCTCTGAGTGGTAGCCTGTGACAGATGGCGTCCCTTTTCCAATCAACCCTGAGTGATTCTGATACACTTGACCCTTGCTGAGAACCGCTGGTTTAGAGACCTCTTAAGTTTCTGTATTCATATTCTAGGGGAAATAGAGTAGCTAGTTAGATGGTTTATCAATTTAACTAGGATCTAAAGGTAATAAATACACCCACTCCACCCTTCAACAGCATTAAATGCCCTTTGGCACCAAATTCTAAATTTTATGAGGAATTTTACCTAAGCTTCCTATTCATACTAATGGGGAGGAGAAGGAGAAAAGGAGAAAGGCAGACAGATACCTGGAAAGATTCGGGAAGCAATGGTTTGTCAGTTTTCAGCTTGCTGATGCCACCTGCAGTTATGTGTGTGTGTGTCTTAAATTAATTCCTCGCTCTCTTTACCTGCTAGACTTTTCTTAAGTGTTCAGCAAGCATTCAGAACCAGCTCTACCCTTAGTGATGAGCTGAGTAGGTGCCCCTTATGGTGGTCCATTTTCCCTGCCCTCACAGTGATGCTTCCAGGAGCTTGCCATCAACGAATTGTAGAGACCGACACTTTGCTTTAAGACGTCCTGCTGTGCCGAAATGTTGCTTCCTCTGGAAGGGGAAGGTAGTCAACCATCTCACTCCATTACACTTTCTTGTGTATGAAAGAATTTGTCAGATCTGTTGCTCCCAGCAGATTTTGATGAAAGACAGGAGGAAAGAAGTGGGAGTTGCCCATGCCAAGCGGGAAGGACCACCTGGTGAAAGAAGAGAGGAGTGCAAGGTAGAGGTTGGCGCCAATCTGGGCATGCAGCAGATACTCAAAGGGAAATGGAGATGTTGTTAAAGGCATAAAGCTGCGGTTACATAGGATGAATAAACCTAGGGATCTGATGTGTAGCATGAAGTGGTTAATTAACAATGCTGTATTGTGGTTAATAATGCAGTGTTGTGGTTAGCAATGCTGTGTGGGGGTTAACAATGCTGCGTTGGAGTTACTAATGCTGTGTTGGGGTTACTAACTCTGCGTTGGGGTTACTAATGCTGCGTTGTGGTTAATAATGCTGCTTTGGGGTTACTAATGTCGTGTTGTGTTTAATAGTGCTATATTGTGGTGAATAATGCTGCATTGGGGTGAATAATGCTGAGTTGGGGTTAATAATGCCGTGTTGTATCCTGAGAATTTGCTAAGAGGGTAGATCTCAGGTGTTCTCAGCACCCACACACACAAACGTAGCCACATGAGGAGGTGGATACATTCATTTGCTTGGCTGCAGTAATCATTTCACTTTGTTTATCATTTAGGACCTTTAAATACATACAGTATCCCTCATCTCTCACACACACACACACACACACACACACACACACACACACACACACACAGCAGTAAGCAATTGCAATCCAATGTCAGCTTTTCTTTTCTTTTTTGAGACAGAGTCTTGCTCTGACACCCAGGCTGGAGTGCAATGTTGCAAGCTCTGCTCGCTGCAACCCCTACCTCCCAGATTCAAGCAATTCTCCTCTCTCAGCCTCCTGAGTAGCTGGGATTACAGGTGCACTCCACCATGCCCAGTTAATTTTTGTATTTTTCATAGAGACGGGGTTTCACCATGTTGGTCAGCCTGGTTTCAAACTCCTGACCTTGTGATCCACCTGCGTCGGCCTCCCAAAGTACTGGGATTTCAGGCGTGAGTCACTGCACCTGGCCCAATTTCAGCTTTTCTGTGCTTTGTATCTGCTGTTCTCAAAAGAAGGGGCAGGGGGAAATTACAAATCACTACCTGGAGCCATTTCTAGGGAGGTTTTTAGCATCCAAGGCAACCCTTCATCTACTGATTCATTCTTTCATTTCCTTAGCAAAATGAGCAAGCCCTCAGGAACTGTACTGAGCTCTTGGGATAAGGACAAATAAACGAAGGAACAACAGAAAAGGCCTCCTCTGTTGTAGACAGAGCGTAGAGGAAGGCTCAGGGGAGACGTCACAGCCAGGACTTGGAGGATGGGAAGGAAAGGATGTCCCCACTTGAGCCTATGGGGCGGTCGGCCCCAGAAGGAAGAAGAGCCTGTGTAAAAACCCTGAGGGAAAATCTTTCCCTGCCTCTTTCTCCTAGAGACTGACGTGAGCATTAAGGGCTGGATCTAAATGACAAGAAGTTAAAGCAAACATACCAGCCATCAAATGCACAACTACACAGAGGAAAGTACATGCGAGGAAGCCGAGCAGGTCTGTTTTTCTGGGGATGTTTACAGCTGGATTTCATGCATCTACACAGCACAGTATAATTTTAGCATCAACTTACCTAGACACTCTCTTTTCTGATATCCACAGGATCCCTTTTCTCAGATTGGCTTGGTCCTACTTAGTTTTGTTAAATGTGTTAGGAAATATATGATTTTATTTCTAGGAATGACCCAAGATTAATATAATGTAGAGAAAAATAAACTGTATTAAGAAGAAAGTGTTTTATTGGGCCGAAGTAGGGCAAATGATAAAGAGAGGAGATATACAAAGAAAATTTTTTAATATACCTTAAGTTCTGGGGTACATGTGCACAACATGCAGGTTTGTTACATATGTATATATGTGCCATGTTGGTTTGCTGCACCCATCAACTCATCATTTACATTAGGTATTTCTGCTACTGCTATCCCTCCCCTAGTCCCCAACCCCCCAACAGGCCCTGGTGTGTGATGTTCCCCTCCCTGTGTCCGTGTATTCTCATTGTTCAACTCACACTTATGAGTGAGAACATGCAATGTTTGGTTTTCTCTTCTTGTGTTACTTTGCTGAGAATGATGGTTTCCAATTTCATCCATGTCCCTGCAAAGGACATGAACTCATCTTTTTTTATGGCTGCATAGTATTCCATGGTGTATATGTGCTGGACAAAGACATTTTAAGAATTGTGTTCAGAGTTGTAAGAAGTATGATATGGAAATGACAATTCTTGGCCTCAGTACCTTGCATTGTGGTGAGAAAAACATGTGGCTAATGTTTTATCTCAGCTGCATTTTATTTACAACTATTTAATAGCCTGGTGACCTGAAAATAACTTCTCTAGGTCTTGGGGCTTGCATTGAAAGTTGATCATCTGATCATAGTTCCCTACCTCATTTGGGATTCACTAGAAATCAGCTTAAGACAAAGGCTTTAGGGGCAGTTTAATTCCAGTGAAGCGAGAGTGAGGGAAATTGGAACCCGATAGAGATGCCAAACATGCTGGGAAGCTGTGCTCAGCTTCAGAATCAGCCCAGGGAGATGCTCTGTCTCACCGGTGCCTCTAGACAGCCTGGGTGTACCCCTGGGGCCCGTTGTTTACCATGAGTCCTCTCAGCTCCTGTGTCCCCTTCTCAAAGTATGACCCCTGGGGCATTGCTTTCCTCTCATTTTGGGCATCCCATATGTCTGCTGAAGAAGCCAGAGCCTCAGCAGGCTCAGTGCAGCCAGTGTTTGGGTGAGGTGGCTCTGTTTTATCAGCCAATATCTTGCAGGGCTCCTGGCTCTGGGTGGCATCAGTACCTGGGTTCTGGATTCATGGCCACAGAAACAGAGTGAGCCATTGCACCAAACAAGGCAGGCAGAAGGTGTGCTGCTAAGAGGGGCAGTTGGAAACTGAGGCGTGTTTGCTGAGCACTTGCATTGTGCTAACTTCTGTAGGGGGCAAGTATATTCACATCTTTTAGTGTCTTGTAAACATGCTTCTGGATCTCATGCGATTACCGGTATGCATATATGCATGTGTGTGTGAGTGTGTGTGTTTGTGTGTGCCCTGAATTATAGCAGTGTTTTCTTCTCTTGCCCACCCTCCTGGCTCTTGTTTTGTGTGGTGCTCGTTAAGCCTAGATACTGTGGTTGCTGGTCAATTACAAACAACCAGATGTGAAGGATAAATAAAAAAAACGCAAAGTTTTGCCAAGTGTAGATATAAGCCCGGGAGGAAGTATTTGCTGAACAGTCTCTGTGTATTTAGGATTGTTTACTGATCACCCACGGATTTAAGTGATAAGTTTCGAAGTTACAAAAAAAGAAAGCCCATGTGAATCCAGCATCCTCTGATGATGAGCAGAGGGCCCTCTGAGTCTCTCGTTCTCATCTGTGATTTGGGAATCAGGCACTTCCAATGCTGACTTATCGTGGAGGCCCCAAATGTCTGCCCTGACCTGAGTGTTTAGTAATATGTGTCACTTCCCTGCATGCTGTACCTGGTTAGCTCCAGCTGCTGCCTGGGCATGTTCATGAAGTAAAACAAACTCATGTCTGCTGCTATTGTGTCAGGCAGGTGCATGATGGAGGCGTGAGCTGGACGGTGGTGCAGGCTGCCGGGGCGGTGGTGCAGGCTGCTGGAGCTCTGCTTCCTTCTCCCATCTCTCTGCCTCCGACACTCCTCACTGTTTCCTCACTCGAGCTACAGAGCAAAGAGCATGATCCGCAAAACACCTTTTGGTCTAGAGTTTGAAGAGTCTCCTCTGACTTCCTAAGCCCACGTGGAAAATAGGCGCTGACATTGCTTTCCTCAAAGCCCTGATAAATTGTCAGGAAGGAGGCAAAGGGACTTTCACCTTGGATCTCAGGGAGACGCAAAAGAGAAGATGGGAGAGCGGCTTGCGGGCAAAGCTGCTTCCCAAGCCATAATTCCCCTCAGTCCCGGCTGCATCCAAACCCTCTTCCAGGCTCACACAGTGTGCAAATAGCTTCTGCCTTTGTATAGATAGGTGGGTGAACATGAGGATTTAATTTTTCTACTTCGTATGACAAAGTCCTGTTGTTTAGCAAATGGCAGGTTTCCATGAACTTATAACATACTTGGAACATTTAAATCAAATTTCCTCACACAAAAATTCACACCTCATTGTCAATGCGGTGCTTCTGAGAGCTAGTCACAGCTGGAAATTGCCAATCACTCCAAGCTCCTTGCAAGAGTATTACTGTCGCTTATACCCTGGAAGCATCCTATATTTTGATTATCATTAAGGGATCTTTGTTGGGCTATTGCTAACACACAGTATCTAAAAATCACATAAAATATTAGTTTCCTTTCTTTCCTCAGGCTAGAGAGATCCATCTACTCTCTGATGCGTTTTTAGCGGTGTTAAACTGCCTTAAGGCTTGAAGAAATGAGTCTAAAAATTGCCGCTATAAAAAGAAAAAATGACCCAGAAATGACACATTATGTGTGAAAATCAAAAGGGTAATAAAAGGCATTTCAATATCCACAGCAGACGCACATTCATCTCTCGGATGATGGCATTTTCTGGAATGCTGAGCAAGTCACACAATGGGACAGTGTTTCCCTAGCATGTGGCTGGCTTTCCTGCAAATGGTCTTCCCAGCCTTCCTGGTCTTGTTTATTAGGATCGTGTCCCTAAGGGGCATCCCTCAGCAGAGGCCATCCGGTGAAGTGTCCAAGTTCCCGTCTGAGTAGTGTAAAAACTCCCTTATAGGAGAATCGGAGAGGATACCTAAAGCGTTTATTTTAAAATAGAGATGAATGTTCCCAAGTGTGCACATGCCACGTGGATGCTGAGAGACTGCACACAGGGGCCGGGTTGTGTTTTTCCTCCTAGAGCCCTTCAGTTCAGAGGCTTCTTCCACATCTAGGAGATGTTCTGAATCCCTGCTTCTGTCTCCTGATTTGTGCTCTCATTAGTTCCAAAGGTATTTACTGCAAGGCTCTCAGAAGCTCCATGCACAGTGCTGGAAGCTGTGAGAGATTTCAAGGTGAATGACAGATCGCGGTTCCCTCAGAGATTAACACCTTCCCAAGTGGCCTCTTCTCCCAGGCCTCCCACTCTTCCATACTGCTGGGCTTTGTGTTAATATCCTGAGACTAAACCTGAGATGGAGCAATAAAGGAACTAAGTTATATGCCTCAGAAGTGAGAGAAGGGAGGTGAAGTGGAGGCAGAGGGTATAAACCTAAGTCATTGTATCTACTGGGGAAGGGCAGCGTGCAACTTCAAAACAGGAAGGTAGGAGATAGCCTCCATGGTAATGGAAATAACCTTTGAAAACCATTTCTGGACAAACCAAGTTATATGCGATTGTCTGAATAAACCTCAGCTTTGTTACCAACAGGGTTTTGCTGTGGTGGTTTTTTAATCCAGAACACATATACTCATTTTGAAAAAAAAAAATACATTCTATGCATCTTTCAAGACCTAACCCAAATTTCAGTTTCCAGCGTAAGTTCTTCTTATCTTTTTACTAAAGGCAAATCAGTTCTTTTTTGTTAATATTCCCATAGCAATTTAGATTTAATATATTGACCAAGAGCTGTTTGATGAAGTATCTCTTACACTAGCAGCTCATTAATATGGTCCAGGGCTCGCCTCATGTCTGGTGCATTTGGGGATGGCCGTAAATGAGTGCCAAACCCCTGTAGGTCGGGCATAGCAGAGGCCCATGGAAAAGAGTGAAGAGTGAGGAGCAGCTAAATGTTCTCAAGATGCTGAAGAATATTAGAGTTGTTCTGGTTGGTTTTCCCTCTCTCATTCCTTTTCTTGAATCAAACGTCACTCTATTGCTCTAAAGTTAGAAAAACACTGTCGTCTTTCTAATAGCGTTTCCAGGAAACTTTTTAGCACCTTGTTCAGGAAACTCCCCATATAACTGATTCTATGTATTGGGAAAAAGCAATGCTTGAATGTGGAAATCAAGTAAGATGGAGGAAGGCAGGGAAAGAGAAAAATAGAGAAAGAGAGAGGGAGATAGGGAGAAAGAGATGGCAAAGATGGGAGAATGACCCATATATAATAAGAGTAGCAATGTTATTTGCAAAGTAAGTTAAAATGGATATATGAAGTTGAATTAATAAGTCTATAAATTCTGATGTATAAAATGTAATTTTATTTGTACTGTGATTGGTAATTTCTTTTGTGGGATCCTCATTTTGTCTGAGTCAGAAAACTTTATCTGTTCATTCTTAAAAGAGTTAAAATTATTGATTTACCAGTGAAGCAGGTTAAAAGTCAGATCTGGACATCCCTTCACTCTCTCTCAAGGATGTTAAGGGCCTGGGCTGTGGAGAGGGCATTTTGGCCTTAGTGAGAGCAGGCATCTCTCCTCCATCCCGCCTGTGCCACTCACTCCCAGTCATAACCTTCCCTAGGCCTCTGCCCTGGAGGCAGGTGCACCTGGGGGAGGCTCATGGGCTTGACCTTCTCCATCACGGGCTCCTCCCGCCTTCTCCAGACTCTGTGAAGCACCAGGAGACACAGGGGCTTCTCCATGAGGCCACAGCTGGGAACTAAGGAGTCCTGCATTACCCCTAGACACACAGACACAATGCTGGGGGTTCTGTCTTGTTCTGTCTCCTCACCCAGCTTGGGTCTTGGTCCCAGGTATGGTGGGGAAACATGACAATGGGCTTCCACAGCCTCCACACCACCATCACACTTATCACCACAGCTCCAGTGACAAGTTCTGGCAGTAGCCAGACCGCTTTAAGCAGGACTCAGCTCCATTCCTTCTCATTGGGCAGCACCCCCCAGCCAGGGCTTCCAGCCTCTCCTGCCTATATCCAAGCACAGGCCAGGAGTTCTGACTTCTCCTTGGGATGGGGTGCCTGCGGGGAGGGGCAGGCCACCACCTTTGCTGTTTGGGCAACTCAGCCATTCCACACTGTGGGCTTTGACTTTATTTCTTATAGTGGAGAAGCAGGAAGGGGGAGAACGTACCATCGCATCTCCTTTACACCTATTTCATGATGTACACCTGGATCCCACTGTGAATTTGGAAGTCTGTAACTTTTAACGTGTGCTATGCCAGAATAAAAGTCCTCAGAGTTTTTGTAAAATACAGGAGGAAAAAAAATGAAAGTTGTGCATACTCACACACACACACACGGATGTGCACACACACACGGATGTGCACACACACGTAAACATGCACATAGACCCTTCAGCATTCGCCCTTCCTCCTGCTCACAGCTTTGTTCCTCTTAAGCAAATACTTTCATTCAAGCAACATTTCTAAACCTTTGACAAAGTGTGGCTGCAGCTACTGCCCCCTATGCCATCCATCTCCATTTTACAAGGACAAATATGGCAAATCCTGGCTTGAATGTCACACTGAAGAAAAGGTTTCCTCAAATTTTTGTGTTTTCTGCTGCTTGAGACTGAAAAACATTTTACCTAATTGTATTTTTTCTTTTTGCTGAAGATGCAAAAACGTTTAAATGCCTACCTTCGATACCTAATAATATATATGTTGCTTTTATATTTATGAGTATTGAAGTATATGTTTGAAGTGGATTTTTTAACACAGAAAGATATATATCTGTCTTTCTATAGCTATCTATCCATCTATGTATCTATCTATCCACCTACTTATCTTTCTATCCGTCTATCTGTCATCTGTCAATCTACCTACCTAACCAGATGGATATCTACTTACCTATCCATTCATCTATCTATCCATCTATGTATCTATCCATCTATTTATCTGTCTATCTAATCCATCGATTCCTCCATCTATCTATCATCTATCCATCTATTTATCTGTCATCTATTTATGTATCTGTCTACCTATCATCTATCCATCCATCTTTTATCTATCAATCTATCTTTCCATCCATTCATCTATCCATGCATCTATGTATCTATCCATCTCTTTATCTGTCTAATCCATCTATTCCTCCATCCAGCTATCTATCATCTATCCATCTATTCATCTATCATCTATTTATCTATCTAATCTATGTACCTATCATCTATCCATCCATTATCTATACATCTATCTTTCCATCTATCCATCCATCCATCTCTTTGTCTATCATCTGTCTCTCCGTTTATCTGTGTATCTGTCATCTAATCTCTCTATCATCTATCTATCTATCAATCATCTATCTCTCATCTATCTATTGGTTGCATCGGCAGATTCAGTAGATGCTGAGCAGTGTGGGTTGAGAAGAGAGGTAGGAGATCCTTACCTAGCCAGTCAGTAGAGTAGTGTAATCTCTGGTAAACGGGACAGCTAAGTCAACCCGTTTCCTGTTTTGAACATTAGTTTAATCTTCGAGTCACCTCAAATTATTTTTCAAAAATAGTTATGATACCAATGTTGAATAAGTTCACAAATAGTTATGCTCTATGGCAACCATATTTAGAAATTGCTTGTATTACAACTAAAGCGTGTTTGGAAATAGTTTACTCACTTAGAAAGAGTCTTTATACTGTGGTAAAGTTAATTATATGGTGATAAATGTCTTCCGAAATCAAATATGGAGCAATTTCAGAAGTGTTAATCATTGAAGAAGCACAAAATCAGTTCTCCAGTATTTCTTACAGTTACTAACTACTAACAATTGTCTAAATTGTGCAACGTAATTAATCTAGGGTGCACTAAACAACTTGCCAATAGAAAGGTACTGCTAGCTTTTTTTTTCCTGGAATTTTCCTCTGAGACTTCTTTCCAGAAAACCAAATTAGATTATCTAATGTTATAGCTGATATATATTACTTCAAATATAGTAATCATAAATCAGTGAAAACTTAGTTTATTATATATTTGAAGTTGAAAGCACACATGGCTTTTAAATTGAACTGATTCATGTATTAGATAAAATGAGAGCAAAAGATTGAATTAATAAATTAGAATTGGGGTCTTATTTAGTTTCTGCCTCAACTTGATTTATTCCGACGTGGAGTCTCCTCCTCGGCTGTGCTGCGGGAATGGCATTTACGCACATTGGCTCTGTTTGCCAGCTGCAATCAAATGAAGAGGTTGCTCCTGTTAATATTTTTAATGCTTTGAACTTAGAGAAGCTTCCATATTCTATTGATGGCTATTTCCGATAATTTGCAAAAAGGTTTCATGATCGTAATTATGGAATGAGTTCTATACTGTACTCTCAATGTACTGAATATGAATGTGCGCAGAGATTTCTGGGCTAGCTTGTGATACCAGGTGATGATTGTGGAAGCTCAGGAGCAATCATCCGCTCTCCACTGAACTAGTCTTTGAAAACTTTCCTCTGGTGGAAATCTGAGAAGAGTAAGAGCCGAGTTCAGGTCCTGGAGAGTGCACATGACTACCTTGGTGGGTGAGAAGAAAGGAACAGTCTAATAGAAACAGCATAAATGTTTTTATTTTAACTTTTAAATTATAAAGTAATAGAATCAGGAAAAAATATAATCATTTGAATATATAAACAAAAATTTATATTGTGATACTACCACTCAAAAATGGGTTGTGCCTATCTTCCTAATATTTAGATATAAATATAGTTAGATCATTGTTATTTGGAGTACATACAATTTTGTATTGTTCTTTTTTCTTTTTCTATATTACTACATATGTCCTTTTTATTTTTCTTTATTGCTACATATATTTTATATTTGCCTTTTATAAAGCGATGTTGCATTCTTTCAAATATATCCAAAAAAATTTAGTCAAGCACAGTCCTGTTGTTGGACACTGTAATGTCTTCCAAAGAATATCACTGACCAGAAATTTCCTATATTTTGGATGATAAACATATATTGCCAGAAATGAAATCAATTAGTCAGAGTGGTGATATTTTCTTTTCTAAAATTGAGAAAAACTGTAGATATTTATGGTGTACATGACAGTCTGAAATATGAATACATTGTGAAATGGTCAAATCAGGCTAATTAACATACCCATTACTTCACATATTTGTCATTTTTCATGGTGACAACTTTCAAAATCTCTCCAGACAATTTTCAAGTATACAATATGCTGTTATTAACTACAGTCACCATGCTGTGCAGTAGATCTCCTGAGCTTATTTCTCCTAAGTGAAATTTTGTATTATTTGTTTCCTCTCCTTCCTCCAGCCCCTGATACCCACACTCTGCTACTCTGAGTTCTATTTTTTCCAGATTTCACATAGAAATGAGATTATGCAGTTCTTGTGTTTCTGTGCCTGGTTCATTTTACTTAGCATAATTTCCCCCAGGATCAACTGTGTTGTCACAAATGGCAAGATTTCCTCTTTTTTAAAACAGGCTGAATAGTATTCCATTGTGTACACACACGCGTGAACACACACACACGCACGCACCACATTTTCTTTCTCCATTTCTCAGTCCAGTGTTGGACCCCTGCATTGACTGCACGACTTGGCTATTGTGAGTAACGCTGCAGTGACTATGAGAGTGCAGATATCTCTTCAACATATTGATTTCATTTCCTTCTGATATAGGATCAGAAGTGAAATTCTAGATCATGTCGTAGTTCTATTTTTAATTTTTTCAGCAACCCCTCTAGTATTTTCCATAATGAGTATGCTAATTTACATATTTTACGTTTCTAACAACAATGTACAAGGGTTCCCTTTTCTCCACATCCTCACCAACACTTATTATTTTTTGTCTTTTTGATAATAGCCGTCTTAACAGGTGTGAGTTGATATCTCACTTTGGTTTTAATTTGCATTTCCCTGATGATTAGTGACACGCAGGACCTTTCCATATACCTGTTGGTCATTTTTATGTCTTCTTTAAAGAAATGTCTATTCAGGTCCTTTGCCCAAATTTTACATGGGTGATTTGTTTTCTTGTCATTCCCTTGTTTGAGTTCTTTGTATTTGTGGATATGAACTCATTACCAGGTATTTTGTTCTCCAGCATTTTCTCCCATTCTGTAGGGTGTCTCTTCACTCTGTTGGTTGTTTCCTTTACTGTGCGTAAGGGTTTTAGTTTGATGTCATCTCGTTTGTCTATTTTTGCCTGTGTTGTCTGCGCTTTGGGGGTTTAGGCTTATTGATTTTCTGAAAACAGAATACAATTTGCTACTGATACGTAAAGGAATATTGGTTGGATGTAGGAAAAAAATGCATGAGAAAGATAGAGGTGTTATAGGAGCAGAGGGCCCTCCATGACTAGGGATTGCTGTGCTGCAGTCGTTGAAATATAGCGCTTGCTAAGTTGAAGCAATGCCCCCCCATCCCTCCCTTTCTGTTTGAACTCCCCTGGAATATTACACTGAATATCAGTGCCTCAGGTTAAGGGGATCATTGAAGAAGTGGCCACACTCAAATTCCAACTCTTCCTACCCGAGGACTCTCATGTCATTTTATTTATTTTCTTCGTGGTGCTTTATGACACTTTTTTGTTTTCTTTATGTTTGGTTTGGTTATTTTTTTCTTTCTTAACTATTATGTTATCTATATGAGACTGTGGCTTTGTGCTATTCACTTCTGCCTCTTTGGTACTTAGAGTGTGACACATAGCAGATGTTCAATGACAATATATTGAAAGAACGATGAAAACTATGGATATTAAAATGTAGGTAAATAGAACTGGAGATTGATACCTCAAATAGAAAACACAAAGATACAACAATTTTTTTTTTAAATTTGTTAAATGAGGTTTAAACACAGATCAATGATCAAAAACTATGGCGGCAGAATATGTCTACAATTACAGATATCTTAAATAACTGTGATGGCTAGCAATGAAAATGGGAATCACGACTGGGTTTTGTTTTTTTGTATTTTTCACATTTAAAATTAGTACATATTATGTTCTTATGATGCCGGGTTTCTCAAAATTAGTTCCATAGAACTCTAGTTGTCCTAGATTCCTGGTGAAAAAAAGAACTTCCTAGACAGATAAATCTGGAAAAGCCTACATCTTTTGAATTCTCTTCATTATTTTCTAAAATAAGCTTTTGCATATTAAGTTTTATTAAGATGAGACGCCCCTTTAGAAAAGAAAGGTGTTTAATTTTGTTTACCTAGAATTTTCCCAATTGCTTTGACTCTGATTTGATTGCTGTTGCCGACATCCATGGCAATCCCCAGAAAGTGTTACATAGATGCCGTAGGGGATGCTGGTGCAATGTTACTTGAATGATATTCACTCTGATATTATAGATATGGATTTTTTTTCACTAAGCAAGAAAGAAAAGCATCTATTTATGTTTCCCCTATCTTGTCTCTGTGATTAACTTCATCCATCCACACTGACAACTGTGCTTCTTTTCCTTCAAAGTCTCCTTATTTCAATTCTGTTTCCTCAACATCAACCTGTGGTTTCTCAAACTAAAAACATGAGTAGAATTTCCTCTTGTAACAGTGCGCTTGTCAGAGAGTTAAATAAGGCTACATTTAATTCAGTGCCAGAAGCCAGGCTCAGAAGAAGTAACTGGGTGGTGTTCAAACCTGATCTCTACCTCTCACACTTCTGAATGCAGCTGTCCAGTTGGTGTTCTGTGACAGTGTCTTGTTAACCTTTACAACCATAAAGCTCCGTGTTTGCAAATGCAGCTCTGGAGCCAGGGCAATTTTTTCTCTAAATCCAGGCTGGATGGATTGCTTTCTTCTAAAACACAGGTGGGTGCAGTGGCTCACGCCTGTAATCCTAGCATTTTGGGAGGCTGAGGCAGGTGAATCACTTGAGGTCAGGAATTCAAGACCAGCCTGGCCAACATGGTGAAACTCTGTCTCTACTAAAAATACAAAAATTAGCCGGGCATGGTTGTGCACATCTGTAGTCCCAGCTCCTCAGGAGGCTGAGGCAGGAGAATAGCTTGAACCCCGGAGGCGGAGGTTGCAGTGAGCCAAGGTCGTGCCACTGCACTCCAGCCTGGGTGACAGTGTGAGACTCTGTCTCAAAACAAAACAAACAAACAAAAGAAAAGTAAAATAAATCATTCTTTACTGTAAGAATTTCTGAAATATAATATCACTTGCTTTCTTTTAAATATAATTAACATGTGTGATAGCAAAATACAGTCTTTATTGAGATATTTTCTTAACCTGGACTTTTTTACTTCTTGTTTTTGTAAAATATTTATTCACGATGAATGACATACAACTTCATCTTGTTTTCAGGGTACAAAATTTCTTCACATTTATTTTCTTATTAAAGCCACACCATTCAGTGAAGTCATTTCTGCTATTTTTTTCTATCTTAGTCATGCCAAGTTAAGGTTCATGTGTTTGTTTAGTTCTGAAGGTGGCACAACAGGAATCGGAACCCAAGTCTTTTGATTTTATAACCTTTGCTAAATCACAGGGTTGCCTCTATAAACACTACCTAATGAGTTGCTTAATGTCTTAGGCTGTTGTAACTGAACAAGATTGTAGCAGCCATTTTGCTCATTTTTTTTTTCCTAAAGAAGTCTTCTGTGAATAATTTGTTTTTTTTTTTTTTTTAACTGCTTAGGGTTGGTGCAAATGTACAATTTTCTTGTGAGGACAATTACGTGCTCCAGGGGTCTAAAAGCATCACCTGTCAGAGAGTGACAGAGACGCTCGCTGCTTGGAGTGACCACAGGCCCATCTGCCGAGGTAAGGCACCTGCGGTGGGTAAAGCCTGGATTATCTCTTTCTTTAGGGTTGGCATTTTTATGAATATACAATTTAAGCATGAAGCATTGTCTATGGGCAGAGTAGAATTCGGTAGTAATGTATGTTTTCATAGTGATGTGGGTAATAGCAGAAATCTTTCCTTGGAATTTGTTGAGAGGCTAACATTTCCAAGAATATTTTTGTGTTTTACATTTGAGGATAGATATAAGCAAATCCACACATACTGAGTATAACTTGGTATCTATCTATACACACAAATAGTGTGCATGTGTGTGAATATATGTCCCACAGCTGGACCTGCCGGAAAGGTTTCTGTGCACCCCGCAAACCTAAAAATGTTCACTTTCCTATTGCAGTGAGGTTGAATTTTTTAGATATTAATTACGTGAGTAATAAAAGGAATTGTTAGCCAGATTGCAAATCATCATTTTATTAATAAATGATCTTTAATCTCTAACATAGTTAGCAGAGTAAAATATTCATCATTATTATCATCATCATTTTCAAATAAAACATACGAAGTCAGCAAAGGTTAAATTACTTATTTTTTACTGCTATGAAGTATACACAAATTCTTACCAGAATTACAGAAATCATATTGAAAACAGCAGAAAATTATTTTGGTTGTTTTAAAATGAAAAATAATAATAAAATTAAAGAAATGCTATGTTTGGAGGTTTTGTTTTTGAATTTTGGCAATAAAATGATTTATGTAAACTGGTAGTTTTGGGGGAAAAAGCCCTAGTTTGACTAAAATGGAAAGCTTCATATGTAAGAATACCTTATCTTTCCATATAGTCTTTTCACGTGAATGGACTTATACATTTTAAACTTTTAAGCATTTTAGTTATTAAAAAAGGTACAAGAAGCATAGTGTCATTGCAGCCTGTGAAAATAACTAGTTACCAAACACGTCACTATCGTCATCGAAGCTAAGAATACTCTTTGGCCCCATTTACTGTATTGTACCTGGTCCCTATAACCACTAGGGGTCAGTCACATGCAGGGCATACAGCTTTGCAGGACCCGCCCCACAGGAAGGGGAGGGAGGGTGTATGGCCCAGCTGACAGCGAGTTGTCACCTCTTAAACGGAGACCCTTCACGAGAGTCAGCAATCTCTGGTCAAGGAAATGCACATGGCTGTCCCCTTCTTTTTGTCACTAGACTAATTTGATTGTGCATTTTTCAATTCTAACATAAGACGGTTAAGCACTTCAAAGAGCTGTACTAAAATTCATGTTCCCACTAGGGCTGGTGATGCACAAGCCTCCCAATTATACAGGAGGAACGAGTCACATGGATCATTTTTCCTTTGGGGAAAAAAAAAATCCTTCAATAGTTTTCTTGCTCTTATATCCGGGAAATAGGCTTCATTATTTTTAAAGTTCACTTTAGACAAATAGTAAATGTGCATTCTTTTAAATGTTACTTTTAAATCAGTATTTTAGAGTAACTTAAATATTTGCCTTTATATTATTTGATTTTATATGTTTACCTATGACATTGCCTTTCTTGGCCCTGACTCTCATCTTAAACTCAAAGCCCTTTCTCAGAATCCTGTTCCAAACATATCACACACTCAGAGGTGCTTCTCTCTTAGGAAACAGCTGCTCCATCCAGGCTGAAGGTGGAGACATTTCTCCCATCCTTCTCAACCCCCCAACTACACACGCTTAGAGATAATTAGAAGAGGATTCTTTTTGGTGTCCTGTTCTCGTCAATTCACGTGTCTCACTTGATCATATTTTGGAAGAGAACACTTTTTTCGCAGGGTCTCTCTTGTTTGGTGTGTTTGGTTTAGTTTTCTGGAAAGTTACTAGTAATCGCCAAGACTCTGCCTCTTCCTTTCAACTCCACAGGCAAAGAGTGCCTGGCTTTATCAATCTTCTCTTCTTACTGATGATTCCCTCGTTCTGCTTAAGTTAGATATACCTTGATCATCACTAAATAGTACTTTAGTTCTTATTAGTTCTTATTAAGTTTATTACTTCTAATAAATTTAGTAAGAACTAAAAATGTATTTGAAGTAATAAATTCAAAACTATGATGCTGTCTTTCCTGATTCATTCTTAGCCTCTAAAGGTGGCCTGATAACGATCGTTTCTGCCACATATTCTCAACTCAACCATCTATCAAATGCAATAAAATGCCCCTGGTCTGAACATCAGGTCCATTCTGAGCATAAAGCTATTCCAGCGAGGTGCATTGTCCGTCTGATGTCTCAGCAGGAGTCCAAGATGGAGAAAAGATTCTCTCAAAAATATGTGAGAGCATGGCCTTTGTCTAACTGAGTCAACACTAGTAAAACCCATCCACTATAAAAACACCTCCTTAGGAATTATTTCCAGCAGTAAAAGTTATTATTTCAGAAAAATAAAATAAAATAAATAAATAAATAAATAAAGGTTCCTATTTTCATGAAGGGTCTCTAACTCTGAAGTAATAGTCATGCCTTCTCTGGAGCAGGAATATCTGATGGAAGCATTCGATAAATTGCAGTGAGTCAGAAGTGATCCTTCCATCTAGAGGCTGGTGTGGTTAGCCAATGCTTACATTAGCTAATTAGCTCTGAGAACGGGGGCAACATTACCTTTTCTTCCTGTTACCAAACAGATGAATGGTTGTCATAGCTCAGTAATTATACAAGTGATTTTGTTTGAAATTACACTTACTTCATTTAGGAATATGAAAACAACCATTATGATTTTTTGCAGGGTAAAACATTATGAGCTGTTTAAAACTGTATGGGTATCTTTAACTGGCAGTAGATTTTTTAAATAAGCAAACAAAATGGAGAGAAGAGTATATCGTTCTATTTTTTTAAGTAAAATGTTCAGGCTGGTACTTCATTCCATCAGTCTTTAGGGGCGATTTATGTAGAGAACTTCTTTAATGCTAATGCACTTTGATCTGTAGAGTTAATATTTTGAGTTGCTCCCTGAGATGAGAAGCCCTCGAAGAGAAATAAAGTATTATTGGCAGTTGTGACTGTGGTTACCTGGAAGCTAATTGGAGCCAGGCAGACTCAGGGAATAAAGTTATTATTGCCTTGGAATTTCAGATGAAGTTAGCTAAAAATTATTCTTAATTTGTGAACTCATCATTTACCAAAAACTTTTACAGCTTTTTCTTTTCCATTTGTGTTTTCTGCCCTTGTAGAAATGACCTTTTAAAGAGTAATAAGAAGATCATTTACCCCGAAAGATGACTCTTCTTTATACCAGGTTATAGATCCAGTGTCAGTGTCAGGATAATATTTTGTGTATTTGATCAGGTAGCCACTGTCTCAGAGAGTTAGACAGAAAAACACACGGTTAATTTTTAATTTCTGTGAATTTGGAGAAATTTCTGCTGTTGTTTCCTGACTCCTGAAGCTTTATACTTTTTACCTGAAGGTCACCTGGGAGAAAGTATATTTTTCTTCTTATTATTTTTACTAAGTTATTGGCAATAATATAGTTTTGTATCTTATCCTACTCTCATACTCTATTGACATAAAATAACCTGAAAGCTAACCTTAAGTTGGTGCTATTTACATTCCTAGAGCATGCCAGGGGTGTTTCTCTCCTGGGATACTTGCATTTGGTTTCCCCTCTCTGGAGTATCCCCCTCCCCCCAGGTATCCCTGTGACTGTCCATTTATGCCGTTCATCAAATGCCACCTGAACCCACGTCCTTCCAAAACCACTTCTTACAGAGCAGGCCTTTTCCGTCACTTTACAAATCTTTTATCTGCCTTTCTTCAAAGCTATTTTCTCCTTCTGACATTATATGTCCATGTGTTTGTTAATTTCCTGCTGAAGGCAAGAAACGTAGTTTTGTTCTCTCTCTGCCATACCCTCAGTGTTCAACTCATGATGAGCACTGCATGTATACTTTTTTTGTTTCTTTTTATTTTTTTTCTCTTTTTGAGACAGAGTCTCCCTCTGTCACACAGGCTGTAGTACAGTGGTGCTATCTTGGCTCACTGCAACTTCCACCTCCCTGGCTCAAGGGATTCTTCTGCCTCAGCCTCCCGAGTAGCTGGGATTACAGTCACCTGCCACCACACCCAGCTAATTTTTGTATGTTTCGTAGAGACAGGGTTTCACCATGTTGGCCATGCTGGTCTCAAACTCCTGACCTCAGGTAACCCACCCGCCTCAGCCTCCCAAAATGCTGGAATTAAAGGTGTGAGCCACCACACTGGCCGTGCTGTGATATGTCAGGCCATGTAGTAAATGCTTTATTGTCTTCTTTTATTCAATCCTTAGAGCAATCATAAGTGGAGTTATGATTATTCTAATTAAATAACCTGAGTGGCTTAAAATTAAATAAGTTAAGATGAGACGGCTACTGACTACCTAAGCCAGGCCTGGAACCAGGTGTGGTGAAGGAAAGGAAGTTCTTAGCCTCTGTGATGTATTATCTTCATTATGGTTCACAATCTGGACATAAAATTTGTGCTTGATAAAAATGTTTTCTCCTGAAAACATATGAGAAATAGGCTATCCAATGTAATTATAAATTTGCTTTAAAAAAAGCTTCTAATGCGACTCCTGAAATCCCACTAACTTAAATTTAATCAATTAGAATGTTTCTTCTTTCAAGTAATTTGATTAATTGAGTAGTTACTATAGAACAATAAGATTTCCTGGAACTGCATTTAAATAAACAGATAAGTTATTACTTTATATTAAGTAAGATAAATTGCATGAAACAAACCTATTTTATACTTAATAAATATTCATTGATTAAGTGGATAAATGTCAAAATGGCATGCATTGGCATCCAAAATTGGTCAGTTTTCTTCTCCCTTTCCACTTTCCCTCCTGACGTTTTATATTTTCAATTTATCATTCTGTGAATTCTAGTTTTACTGGGAGACAGAAAAGATGTAAGTGAAATTTGAGTTTCCAAGTTTGGAAAACTGTCAAGCAAGTAACATCAGGTGTACATTAGGTCGCAGTTATTATCCAAGTACATTTATCAAGCATGTCAGTGAATTTTATTCTCTATTAGATGTTATATTTCCAAGAGGCAAGGCCTTTGCAAGAGTAGAAAGAGGCATTCTACTATAGTTTGTGTACACGTGCGTCTACAGATATCCACGATGGCAGCTTACGGAGAGAGATCTTGTTTTAAAAACTGGCTTGGCACTAGTATACTGTAGTTACTTAATTATGCTGCTTAACCACATACTTCGTTGACTAATTGAATGCCTGTTTAGCACAGAAGCCAAGGGAAGGAAAGAAGTTTCCCTGCCTCCAGGGATGCTGTGAAATTGTACAGTCCCAGTCAGAACAGCTTCCCTGGGCTGTCTCCTGTGTGAGGAGCTGCCCAGTCTGTTCTTTGCATGAAGTGAAAAGCCAGCAGAGTCCATGAGTGAGGAGAGAGGCAGGTGATAAACCTTCAGATGTCTATGTTTCTGAGTCAGAACTTATGGCATCATTTCGTGACCTCCCAGACCATCGGATAAATTTGTATTCAAATAGAGCCCCCCAATAGGCGACAAAGCAACATAGATATGGTTTTTAGATAACATGATGGCAGCCATCCGCTTCCTTTGCAAGGGCCTGCGTGCACTGCCGAGATTTTCTTGACACCCATTATTCTTCCTGCCTCGCAGGCTGCTGTGCCCTTCCCGTCTAACTAGAGGATTTCTAAGGGAGGACAGCAGACATCCCTAACAGATCATCACCAAAGCTCCCTGACCAAGGACACTCACTCATTGGATCTACTCAGTACAAAGCTCAGCCCTGGGTCATCTCTTCTTTCTCAGCCTGTCCCATTTTCTTCTCTAACTCTTCTTTTGCTTTTTTCCAAATACCTAATTTTTTAAAGCATAACATATGGTAGACATGAGAAATTATACCCTTCTGGTGCTGGAAGCTGATGGAGGGGAAGACGTGTGTGTGCTAGATGGAGGACTGTGTGTTGGCTCTTCTCTCTCCACTATGAAATTCAGAGAAATTAATGTAAGCTTTCCTGGCCCAGGTAATAAGGTGAGCTGCAGGACAGCTAGAGGACAACAGACACTGTTCACAACGGTGTGGCCATCAGCTGGTGGAAATCATAACAGCTCAAGCCACAGGGTGGTTGTTTAATAAGGACCCTACACGTGTATGGCTAAACTTACAGTAGTTGCCATTTGAAAAACTGAGGGTTATTCTGACTAGTAGAAAACCCTACATGCAAGGAAGCAATAACTAAATAAATCATAATGAGCCAAATAAGGGGTGCATCATCAGATGGTAAAGAAGCAGATGATTAGGTTGGAGAAGATTTAGAAAGGCAAACATTGAGAAAGTAGCACAAGGTTTCAACAATGTCCTAAGAAGGAGGGTTAGAATTACGTAATTACAGTTAGGTTATGTGACTCAAGGCTGTTACACCTATTCAGAAGCTATGCTAATATTTATTGAGGAAACGATCAAATGCTAAAAACTGTTCTAATTGGCAAAGTTAAACAAATGAACAAATCAGACACAAATCTCTGGTCTGAATATTCCCCGTATTCATTTTAGATGACCATTTTGATAGCTTAATAAAAAAATGGACAAAAAATAAACAATTTTTTATTAAAATATGTTGCAAAGACGGACAGAGATTTCTAAATTAAAAAAAGAAACATGGGTTAATTTGAAAGCTTTTGGTAAAGAATGTCTCTGAAGGAACTGGGCCCATGACTTGCTTTATGTGAAACTCGGTACTTCGTAGGCCTGAAAATGTGGTGACGGGCTGGTTTCCTATGCATATTTTATTAAAAGTTACTTCACAAATAAAATATAATGCATGAGATGCATTTCATGAGATGCTGGTAGCCAGTTTTCATAAGCCAAGTGAGGGGCCAGCTTCACAGCAGGCATCTAGGACACAAAGCCATGGGCGGGGCCAGCTTTAGGGATCCTTCCGGCCAGGAACATCTGGGCCAATGACAGGCTGAGCCCACCTTGTCAGTAGGATTGTAACAAATGACTTTCCCTTGCAGATGTTTTTCAGATGCACTTTTTAAAAGCTTGAAATGCAGACCGACAATGCCAATATGGTTACATTGCTTCACAATTAAATCAGCAAATATTTACGAACGCTATATGATGTTTATAACAGCTGTCAATTATGAAGTGTTAAAAAGTAGGAAAATGCAACATAAAGGTATTACAACTCAGATTTTATTGATTATCACTTTTTTCAAAGGTTTTCTAGTTGGATAATGCTAATATTAGAGGGCTTTAAGATTTCACATCTAAAGTTTATGATCCTCTCTGAGAACAGCTCATTAAACAGACTCATTAGAGAGTGAGACATTAGTGTCTAAGAGGGGTCCATGTTTTCATCCAGTCGTTTGTCCAGTGACCTTTAGACCAAGGACACAACTACTGAGTTTCGAAAACCCAGTTGTGTTTTACCCATGTTTGTTTTTCATTTGGACAGTAAATGCCAGCATTTTAAAAGTTAATTTTAACACACTTATCAATGTAGAATAGGTCAATTTTAGCTAATTATTTCCATAGTAAGTAGGAAGCAACTGAACAGTTGTCTCAAATTATCTTGTCCCATTTTCACATGTCTGGGACTACAGCATGGTACACAGTGCTGAGGAGGGACAGGTAAATGCACAAAGAGGACTGTTTCTTAGGTCAGGGAATGCATAATCATTTAGGAGAGAGAGATCTCAGATGAAAAGTCACAGTAGATTAAAGATTAAAGAAGTATTATGAGGAATAGGCATGATTTGTATTATTATTATTATTATTATTTTGACATGCATGGAAGAGAGAAATGTCTGGTTCTTGAGGCCCTTTGGAAAACCTGGGTTCAGTGGTTAATTCTTGTCCCCCCACAAAGTAGCCCTTGTTAAGTCACAAGTCCTGTTCTGCTGAGTTTTGTAGCTGAGTCTGCTAGAATAATAACTGACTTGAAGAAAGGGTTAAACCCAAGGAATGAAAAAATAGAGGATGGGCTACGACAAGGATTAATCCTTCCTATGAAACATTTTTATCAGTTTGTGTTATAGGATGTCTTAGGAAAATGAAGCAGAAGTTCTCTTACATTAATTTCTTCTTGTGAAATTAGTTTCTTCTGCTCCTTTCTGAAACCCAGTTTAAATTATTAATGTTAAAACCAGAGTCTATGCTGACATTCTATTTCTAAAATATGTGTATTGATTTGAAAAAAAAACTCCTTTCATAAAGTGGAGGCCAATTAAATTATTTTTGTGTTCCAGACTAGGTTGTATATATTGAATTATGCAATTTCTATGCTTCACTCAGTCTTTCATTTCAACTTTAAGATTTTTCTTTTATTTTTAAAGTCAACATTCCTATTTTCTTTCTTTAAACTTTCAATACATTTTAAGTTCCTACTTGCATTGTGCTGTAAAGAAATTGGTATAGTTTATTGTAGAATAGAATCTAAAGCTCGAAAGTGACTTTGGAGATCATCTGCTCCAAAATCCTTTTTTAAAGTTGAGAAGACACAATTTATTGGAGGTCACACAGTGTAAGACGTAGCTGAGACGGTAACTCTGGTTGAATTCCACTCGGCGGTGCCCTTCCCTCTATCTTACTGCAGTCGCACACAATTAGGTGTGTATGGAGACTCTCTGAACAACGAGACCTACATGAACACTCTGAGTCACAATGGGATTTGAAATGGGCTGCTTTGCTATTGACGTTGCACATGGTGCTGTCATCTGTTAGATCCTTTGGTGAGTGGAAAGGCCTTTGGAAAAAATGAAGTGCCCCAGCGTAACACTGCAGATACCTACCAAAAGTCCTGCCGGCTGAGCAATCCACTTGCTGACTGGAGTCCATGCCCCAGTTGGAGTCCATGCACCATTTTTTTTTACTGTGATTAGAAAATAGCTAACTTGAAATTTCCCATAAATGTTATGTCTTTACCAAACTGACACAATGTTGTAGAAAATAACCTCGTTTCTATGTGTTTCCAGCTAGAACATGTGGATCCAATCTGCGTGGGCCCAGCGGCGTCATTACCTCCCCTAATTATCCGGTTCAGTATGAAGATAATGCACACTGTGTGTGGGTCATCACCACCACCGACCCGGACAAGGTAAGGCGCCGCCTCCAACCCCTGTGGTTAATGCACACCGTACTCTTATAGGATCTACTGTTGAAGCAAACAGCCCAGCAAATGCTATCCTATCCGTGCTTACACTTTACTGTTTGAATTTAAAAGTTCCAGCTGCATCCTGTGTCTACATGCCACATTCATTGCAGAGCAGTCTGAGATTCAGATGCAAAGTGAGTATTCTCACTGTGGTGCCATTTAGTGCTTCTGGAGACAAAGTCTACATTCCTCCTTTGTGTATCATAGTGCTTTCTCTTACGTCTTTTTCAACTCAGGTCTCATCCACTATATTACAAGCTTTCTTAAATACCACAGTATTTATGCATAGTATGACTAAGTGTTAGAAATGCTCCTACTATACTCAGACACAAAAATACTGTCTTTTGACCGGGCTCAGTCGCTCAAGCCTGTAATGCCAGCACTTCGGGAGGCCAAAGTGGGTGGATCACTGGAGGTCAGGAGTTCTAAAACCAGTCTGGCCAACATGGTGAAACCCCATCTCTACTAAAAAATACGAACAAAAATTAGCTGGGCTTGGTGGCAGGCACCTGTCATCCCAGCTATTCCGGAGGCTGAGGCCGAGGAATCGCTTGAACCCAGGAGGCAGACCTTGAAGTGGGCCAAGATCGTGCCACTGCACTCCAGCCTGGGCGACAGAGCAAGACTCCATATCAAGAAAAGATAAAAAACAATACTGTCTTTTGAATTGTTTTCTACAGTTCATGTGTTTCTTCTCATAAGCTATATACGTTTTTCAAGAATTAAACATCTGAGAGTGTTTTCCTATTTCTTAAATACTTTATGTAAAATATATATTTCCTCCAGGGTAGTAATAGAGGGTAATACTGTTATTTCTCTGTAAGTTTGCATACATAGTTTGCAATTATGTTACTACATTTTAAATCTTAGGATAGAAATCATATTCATAATCATGTTTCGTTGGCTATCAAATGAATTTTTTTAACTCCTTTTAAGTTCAATATAGATGCTTGCCAGTGGGAAGAAAAAATAAGGTAGACATCTTCATATTGATTTCAATTAAAAAAAACTGTCAGGAAACTATTATAGGTATGGATTTCACTTAAATTATGTAATATTAAAATAATTATATTTATAGTAATATTAAATTTACTGAACCCCACTATTTACCAATTATTGAGTTATTACCAACAGTTCTGTGTCTAAGTGATCATCTCTTCATTTTTACATTTTGTTAAAATATCCATCTTATTTATATAGTTTCCTCTCAAAGCTGTTGGGTTGCCAGTTCTAAAAGAGAAATGTTCTGATTTTAGATTCCGTAAAGTGTTCATCACAGATGCCTTTGGTTTTGGTTGGCTTATTTTAGTTCTAAAATCTCAGTTATTATTTATGTAAAAATTCAAGCTTTAATGAGCAGAGCTGGGTAAAACTCCAGGGCGTTGCAGGCTTTCTGAAACACTGAGGAATTTCTGGGCTGTCTTTGCTGTGACAAAAGCCTCCAAGTTTGATTCTGGTATTTCTCAGTATGCTAGAGCCGTGTTGTACTCTGGGACATCAACTATAGTGGTACAAACCTTGTTTTTTCTATATGCTACTCAATGGTTTGTTACTCAGTTTTTTACCAAGAAACTATTATTTTTCAGTACTTGCAATCATCACTTTAAGAACCAGCTCTGCCACTTAGTAGATGCATGAATTTGGGCAAAGAGATAGAGTAATAGCATTTAACTTAGAGAGTAGTTGTGAAAAATAGATAAATCCACATGTTGCGTAAGTAAATGTAATATCATTATCTATTATAAGCTGCTAATACTGGTAGTGTAACAGAAACAAGCATAAGATAAATAGAAAAAAACACTTATTAACAATTTGTTAACTACTAAGCCATCTCATTAATTTGTCTAACAAAAAAGAGAGTTTTATTTCAATTTGAATTAAAATTATATAGTATATAACTAGTTTATTGATAATTATGTTTACTAATTTCTGCATTTACACACTTTGAAATAATTAGAATATTCTGTTTGGTCTCCAGAAAGTTAAATCATAGGATATTGAGAATTTAGAAAAGTTCTGAAGGTTAGATAGTAGAACTTTACAGAAGAAATAGCTGAACAATTGAGTTTGTTTTGGGGCTATATTAGGTGTTGACTTGAGTTAAGAGTAAATAGATTACATGCATTTCCATAGGGGCTCAAATAAAAGCAAATATTTTATATTAAAGGGATTGAGATGTGATCGAGACCAGAAGTATCCGATTGCGACATTTTCAAAATACAGAATTATGTTACTTCTGCAATTTGAGAGGCAGAAGGAACTCTTCTTGAATTTTTTTTAAAGAAAATATAGCTAAAAGGAATTAATTAGATCAAATCAAGGGAATGGTTTAGTTAACCTGTGTATGTTCCAGGTGGTTTTATGAGAATTGCATGAATCTATCACAAATTTTAAAAGTGTGTGAAAGTGGAGATTACATAAAATCAGAAACGCTGGGCAGGAGAAACACAGCAATCAGGGGCTCTCCAGGAAGCGCCCTGCGTCTGCTGCCTGTGATGAGGTTGCACCAAGCCCCTCTCCTGCCCACCTCCCTGCTCTTAGCCCGCTTCACAGTGGCAGAGCCTCAGCCCTCCCTCAACTGCTCCCTGAAGCTCCTGCTTTCTGCCCCAGGCTCTGCCCTCAGAGTTTGCAAAGCCTGCAGGAGTCCTCTCCTTCTTTTGACACAGCGCCCCTTGGACTGAGAGGGGGCTCCCACCGCCCTTCCTGGGTGGAGAAGGAGTGCTCAAATGCGCCCCTTTAATGGGTCAGGCAGAAAACTCTGAGGTGAATTCTCACAGCTCTGCAGCCATCCCTAGCAGGATGGAGCCAAATGCCTGCAGGGACACTGACTCAGTATACCACTCACAGGTGGAATTTCTTTCCATTCCCTTCTTTCGCGTCTTTTGAAGTCAAATGCATGGGCTACCATTTAGCAAGGCTGCGCTTTAGGGGGATCCACGAGGAGACAAACTTGAACACGCAGTAAAATCACTTCTTCCTGTAGCCCTTTCGGTGGAGAGGAAGGAAGTACACCCTAACAGCTTTCTAGAAGGAGGCGTGAGAGGCAGAGTTTGGAATCTAATACAGTATTTCAGATGAAAGATGATAAGGTCTGAAACAAAGCAGACACCATGGAGTGGTGCAGGGGAAATTACCCCAGACTTGACTCAGATGGAGACTTAGCAAGACTGGAGACCTTCCAGCACAGGGACGGAGGAACACAAGACCCTCAAGCATGGGGAGGGAGGAACACAGGATCCCCCAGCACGGGGAGCGCAGAAACCGGATTCTCTTGGACCTTACAACCCTGCAGGCTTGCCCCTGCAGCTGCCTCCAGTAGGTGCTGAGGGTGTGGGAAACAGGAGAGAGAGAGATGACGCCGTGGATGAGAGTCAAACCCGAGGCAGGTGAGCATTCTTGCTACTTTCGCAGAGGAGTCCTGGTAAATCTCTGCTGTCCTTGAACAGTTACTAACAATGCCTCTACTGCATTCTCAAAATCTTTCCAGTTCAGAACAATATATGTTCTCCGTACCTTTAACCAGGGAACAGACTTCAGGAACCAATTTCTTTGTGTAGGAGATGTGTATGGTATTAGGCACAGGGATAGCAAGGTGCCTACTGTGCATCCAAGTCCATGGAATGGGCAGAGGCACATTTAGAATTCACAGGTGTGCTGTTAGCCGAGGAAACCAGAAATTAGGATGACAGCATGCAGAAAGCAGAATATAGTCCAAGAAAGCCTTGTTGATGGCGTTGTTTTTCTCTCAAAGTCAATTGGAGGTAAATTTTGCCTCAACTGTAGTGAGAATGATCTTCCACCTGTAAGTGCCATTACAGAGTTTTAAAAGACTGAAGTGTTTTGCCCTGGAGTGGAATACCCACAGTTTCCAGCGGAAAACGCTGCCACCAAGCTAAATCTTCAAGGGAATTAACATCTTTCCAGTACTTTCAAAATTCATTTAAATCCAGATTATACATCAATAATCATAAATATTTTTATTCTCTATGAAAGATGTGCCTACAGCACATTTTAGTTTCTATTATTTTCCTACACATACTAGAATAATTGAAATTTTATCTAAAAAGAAGCTTAGAGTTCCTATTGTTTAAACCTTTTACTACTTGACAGAGAGGAAGTCAAGATCCAGGAAAGTGAAACTCCTTGTCATCCCATTGCACTGTGAGAACACTTTATTAGCTTGCTTGCTTTCCACCATAAATAAATGAAAGAACAGGTTATTTGCTACCTCCATAGGGTATTTTTGGCTGTAACTAACAGAAGAGCCAACTAAAAACCGAAAGTTTGCGGGATACCTTATTTTACATAACAAAGGGGCAGAGTCAGGGAGCTTCCAGGTTGTATTCTGTAGCTCCGTGATAGCATTGCAGCTCAGGTGTTTGACATTTTTCCTGCCCCACTCTCCAGAGCGGAGACAATATTTCCCCTCATTTCTCAAGAAGTTTGCAACCACCTGAGGCTTTAGTTCCCGATTTGGTCGTGTTTAATGATATGAGGCATGTTTGGCTAGAGATGGAAGACATATTTCCTAGAATTTGTCTTGCTGAGTTCCTTCATATCCCATTGCGTCAAATGCCTGTGGTCCAGTTGCCACGGAGCCAAGGAAAGAAATATCTAGAAGCCAGGAAGAGGAGCCGACGGTTAGTGTATGGTGACCAGTGATATCCATCACATCCAGGCAAGCAAGACACCAAGAAAAGAGGTTGGAATTAACACTAGTATATCTTTTGCATATGATGTGATTCCAATTACAGTATCTTCCTTTTACTTTAGTTTTATGGCTAACATCCATTAAAACTCAAGATGTATGTTCTTTGATTTCTTAAAGTGGACTTTTAAACTTGTCCAAAACATAAAATGACCAGTAATGAATTTAGGCAGGTTGGGTTTATACAATTCTCTTCCTTCATTTTAGAAGTTTATTTTTTCTCTGTCATCTTTGTGTACGCTTCCGCAGACATTGTATATATTTTCTTGATTGTGAGGACTTAATAATTAACACATTAAATTTCAGTTATTTTGTGTTATATTGCTTCAGAAAATTATTTGCCCTTTGTCATTTATCTCGGAGAAATGTTCAGAGAAGAAATAAGGTATTCCAGGTTGACATACCCGCACAACCAATACTCTAAGCAAAGCACCACTTAGACACCTGAAGGCATCTCAATTAAGCAGAATTACCATCCAAATTAAGCAGCAGCCATTGCCATTAAGTATAATTAGGCTTAATTTGATTCCTTGGGAGACATTCCAAGTAAGTGGGTTTCTCAATTAAGTGCACGTTGATGAAAGTGTATTAGGTATTGAACATAAGAGAAAAGAGAAACAGTTGCATAAAGTTTCCAGGCAATGACTCTTGCCAGAAACATCAATGAAGCATTTTGGATGTGAAGAATTTGCACACTTCAGTTGGTGTGTTTGACCTGGTCTGCAAACTGTAAGAAATAAGATAGGACAGAAAAGTAAAGTAAGTTTCCGACGCCAATTATCTATTAGTCAATACAAACTTCTCTTTTTTTGAAACATTTAATCCTCTCTTGATTCATACTCTTTCCTAGTCTTATCTCGGCTTTGACTGTTGTATAACCAAGTGCTGCCATGGTCAGTTTATTGCAAGTATTTATGTAAAACTCCTCATGCAAAATAATTACTTGCAGAATCTTAGCATCTCTCCTCATAATGCAGATGACATGTTATCATGCTATATCATGTCAGAAGGAACACAAAATATCTATCGTTAGAAAATCTAAAACTATTAGAAGAAACTAGCATCTTTTATGCAGGAAGTTATAAAATGAAATGTCTCTCAAGAAGATTACTTTAGTGCAGAGGCAGATTTTTAAACAATTGGAACAGCTCATTCCAGGGTATTCTGGTAGAAAGTCAATGCAAAGTAACATAATATATTTATAAATATGTTTTATTGTAGACACATTTGACAATCCAGCTATTTTCAGAACTCGATGAGTCCTGCAATCAGAATTCTTGAAAAAGTAATATATATTGTGAGACATGTGTTATAGTAATTAAGATAAAATTCTCTCAAAAGTTTATCCCTGCGGTCTTAATTGGAAAGCTTAAATGTATCATGGAGGACCTACCTTATACTGACTAATTTTATAAAGTTTATCCCCAGGGTCTTCATTGGAAAGATTAAATATATCATGGAAGACCTGTCTTCTACTAACTTCTTTTACGTATAAATGTATGCATGCACACATATATATATGTGTATATATATATATATATGTGTGCATAGATAAACACACACACCTATATATACACATATACAATATATCAGCTGGAATGAGAGGTGTGTGTTCTAAGTTAAAAATTTCTGTTATATAGCTCTCAAATACATATAAATACATAGATATACACACATTTTAAATACATTCTGTGGTGACATAATTTCAGCTACTGATTCTAATTTGAGCTTCTTGTGCAATACTTTTGTTGCTATTAAAGCTCATTAAAAACTCTTTGAGGATTTAAAAACCTCAAAATGTTGGTACATCTTACTGATTTGTTCTTTCTTTAGTTTTCTTTTTCTTTGTTTCCAGCTTTATTGATGTATAATTGACAAATAAAAACTGTACAGACTCAAGGTGTAGTGTACAAGCACAATGAAATATTACTCAGCTATAAAAAGAAGGAAATTCTGCCGTTGACAACAGCACACATGGATCTGACAGGTGTTCTGATGAGTAAAACAAAATATGTGAAACTTTGATTAGGGAAATAAATACTCAAACATCCAGAACAATTGTTTTGTTGGGCAAGTGAACATCAGTACTTTATAACCCTCAAAAACACTTTCATATGAATTTTCACGTATTTCATTATAAGTTTGTTTCATTATATATTTATAATGGAAATTATAAAATTATTTTTAAACATATTAAGTAAATCAATACTCTGAAGCACATGTAATTCTAATAGTGGCTTCTGTCAGTACCAACTTTTCTAAGGCATCAGATGAGTTCCCACAAATGCTGGATGCCTGCAGTCATTGGTGGGTTTCCATCTCCGGCGTCCATGGGGATGTCAACACATGTGTGTCATGATGTTTGGAAGGAAGAAGGACAGTGATGAGGATAAGGAGTCCAACTGTATAAGGAGAAAGCAGAATCATTTAATACAGCAAATAGTGACGGATCTGCAGAGGATGTTCAAGAAGGGCAAGTAGCAGAGGGTGCGAGGGAAGGGGGCAGAGAGATCTCAGAGGATGTGGAGGAAGGTCAGACGTTCCAGAAATTGGGAGAGGGGAAATAACCAGTCTTTCTGTACAGTTGCATTGCTTGGGAATATTGTCAGTAAACAAGGCTGGGAATTTGAGCTGATACCAGATGATGGGTATTATAGGCGTTTTCTTTCTCCCTTCCCTTCCCTTCCCTTTCCTTCCCTTTCTCTTTCCCCTCCCCCATCCCCTTCCCCCTCCCCTCCCTTCCTTCCTTTCTTCCTTTTGTTGTTTTTTATTTACTTTTTATGTCTTCATTTATATTTTTATTTTTATTTTTAAAACTTTTATTTTAGGTTAAGGGATACACGTGCAGGTTTGTTATATAGGTAAACTTGTGCCATGGTGGTCTGTTGTACAGATTCATCACCCAGGTATTAAGCCCAGTACCCAACAGTTGTTTTTTCTGATCCTCTGCCTCCTCCCACCCTGCACACTCCAGTAGTTCCTAGTGACGGTTGTTTCCCTGTTTGTGTCCATGTACTTTAATCATTTGGTGCCCACCTTTAAGTGAGAACATGCAGTATTTGGTTTTCTGCTCCTGCGTTAGTTTGCTAAGGATACTGGCTTCATCCATGCCCCAGCAAAGGACAAAATCTCATTCTTTTTATATGGCTGCATAGTATTCCATGGTATACATGTACCAATTTTCTTTATCCAGTCTACCATCGATGGGCATTTAGGTTGACTCCATGTATTTGCTATTGTGAATAGTGCGGCAATGAACTTACACCTGCATGTGTCTTTATGATAGAACAATTTATATTCTTTTGGGTATGTACCCGGTAATGGGATTGCTGAGGCAAATGGATTTCTGTCTTTAGATCTCAGTAATCACCACGCTGCCTTCCACAAAGGTTGACCTAGTTTACGCTCCCACCAACAGTGTATAAGTGTTCCTTTTTCTCCACAACCTCACCAGCATCTGTTAAATTCTAACTTTTTAATAATAGCCATTCCAGCTGGTGTGAGATGGTATCTCATTGTAGTTTTGATTTCCATGTCTCTAATGATCAGTGATGTTGACCTTTTTTTCATAAACTTCTTAGCTGAATGTATATATTCTTTTGAAAAGTGTCCGTTCATATTTTTGCCCACTTTTTAATGGTTTTTTTTCCTTGAAAATCTAAGTTCTTTTTCAATAAACCTTCACATCCTCTACGGACAAGGGAGGTGAGGTGGGTTGGGTGTACCCGGGCTGAGCACATTCACGGCACACCAGGAGGGGCTGGTGGAGGTGCAGGAGGAGCGGTACGGTGGTCCCTAGGTACAGTGGTGCCTACAGTGAAGGGATGGCTGTATGTCCTGGGTCCGTTCGTATTTCCTTTTGTATTAACTCTATCCACCTTTAAATTTTGTTGTGAGGAATATATAATCGATTTAAAGCCACTAGAGTATTATTTGCCAAATACTAAGTCCTCCACCTTCTTTGTATTCTTTTCTTCAACTCTTCCTCCTCCTCATCCTCCTTTTTCTCATCCCCTTCCTCTTCCCTCTCCTCCTCCTTTTCCTTGTCTTTTCCCCCGTTTCCTTTCTCCTCTCGTTGTTGATTTCCTCCTCTCCTCTTTCTCTCCTCCATCTTTTCCCTCTCCTTCTTCTCCGCCTCCTTCCCTTTCTGCTTATTTTAAGTGACTAGGGTCAGAAAGATATAAACAGGGTCCCGTATGACAGGCAAAGAGTTTATGTTTTATTCTCAAAGGAAATGGGGTGTCAATGTATTATATTGATGAAAGGAATGGCATGAGAATGCGTATACATTGGGAAGATTGGTCTGCATCACGGATGGCACAAAACTGGAAGCCGGAAAATCCAGAGCCTTATTCTAACTATGAAAGATGATATGAACCTAAATCAAGATGCTTGCATGTCATTTGGGGAAAAAAAATAGATTTGAGAGATATCTCAGGGTTATGTAATTAGTCACAGCAATTTTTGTTTTTACACTATGCCTTTCTTAATGAACAACTTCTAATAAATAAGAAAAATTTGCTTTAAACTTAATGCTTGCGAGAAAATCCTGATATGTTTATCAGATCTGTTTTAGGGAAGGAGCTTTAACTTCTTTTATGATTCAATGGATTTTTTACAGAACTTGAATTAACAAATTCGGAGAGATGAAGAAGAGGCATTCATTTGCATTTGAAGTATTTGAAGGTTAAGATAGAAATCTATGTTGTATATATTGGTTTAAGACATTTTGAAATGCAATTGGAATACATATGGTTAAGTAGACTTTATTTACTTAAGGAGACGATTCACGGATTGGTGGAGAAGCAGAGATTAGACACATCACCCTTTCCTATAACACCGAAGGGAACCTCCCCCTTATTCAAGCTTTCCCAGTGCAAAGACACAGTGGCTCTGCCTAACTGCCCTGTTCACTTTTCTCCCATGCCACCGGGGAAAGGAGGACGCCTGGCCAACTTGCTTTGACAGATCCCTTAGTTCATCTTGGCTGTCATCATTAATCTATCTATCTATCTATCTATGTATCTTTCTTTCTTTCTTGATCTCTCTCTCTCTTTTTTTTTTTTTTTTTTTTTTTTTTTTTTTGCTGTCTTGCGCTACAGAGTTAAGTAGAGTATTTTTTTTTTTCATTTATTTTAAGTTCAGGGGTCCATGTGCAGGATGTGCAGGTTTGTTACACAGGTAAATGTGTGCCATGGTACTTTGCTGCACAGACCTTCGCATCACCTAGCTATTAAGCCCAGCATTCCTTAGCTATTCATCATTAATCTTGTGGCGTTGATTCATGATTGTGTCCTTGTCAACTCTCCAACATATGTGTCTCTGTGTGCCAGCTATTTCATTGTCTGTGACTTACCCATTACTGCTGCTTAACAGTTGCAACTTTTTTCATAAACTGAGTTTGGTTTTGGTGACGACTTCCCTCTCACACCTCTGTCATCACCCCTTTCAAGATTGATTGTGGTTTTTTTGGTTTGTTTGGTTGGTTGGTTGATTTTTCTGCCACAAGAGCACCTATGTTCTCCACTTTCTGCTGGATTGATTTTCTTATAACACCCCAGTTCTTAACTTTCAGAACTAAATAGATTTATTTTTACTGCCTCCTCTTGGAACTGAGAAATAAAATGGAGAACAAGGGCCATGCTTTTGATTTGCTTGCAAACATGTATTACACACACACACACACACACACACACACACACACAAATACACTGTGGAGCCAGCATTTCTAGGAAGACTAATCCCTTATCAGTGTACAAGGTAAAGTGTTAAAGAGGTAAAGAATGACAGCACAGCTGTAGACAATAGACTTGCAACTATTTAGCAGGTGTGAGTGAATGAATGTCTAGGTTTGTGTAGGAGTTATTTATGGACACTGAGGAAGACAAAAAATTCAGGTAACATCCTGGGAGAAAAGTTTACAGGATTTACTCGGTTTCTTTTTTTTCTTAATAAAAGTTGCTTAAGTTAGAGAAAAGGAAAAAATTCTAGTATTCAATAGTAGAGTACGAAAATTATAGTTGATGATAATTTATTATATATTTCAAAATAGCTAGAAGAAAATAATTTTAATCTTCCAAACACAAAGAAAGATACATGTTTGAAGTGATGAGTATTCCTGTTACACTGTTTGGTCATTATGCATCATATACATGTACCAAAATATCCCGTGTACCCCCAAAATATATACAACTACAAATCAAAATCAAAGTAGCTTAAAAAGACAGAACTTTAATGATTGTGTATTCAGAATGTACCCAAAAGAATGAACATTAGTATTCATGAAAAAAAGGTTTAAAAATGTGTTGGTGTGTTTGTCTGTTTTTGTTTTTTTGAGACGGAGTCTAGCTCTGTCTCCTACGCTGGAGTGCGATGGCATACTCTTGGCTCACTGCAACCTCCGCCTCCTGAGATCAAGAAATTCTCCTCCTTCACCCTCCCGAGTAGCTGTGATTACAGGTACCTACCACCACGCCTAGCTAATCTTTGTATTTTTAGTAAAAACAGGGTTTCACTACATTGGCCAGGCTGGTCTCGAACTCCTGACCTCATGATCCACCCGCCTCAGCCTCCCAAAGTGCTGGGTTACAAGCATGAGCCACTGTGCCTGGCCAGGTTAAAAAATGTTTTTACTTGTGTTTTTGTTTTGTTTTCTGTGAGTGAGAGGTGTGTATTTATATGGTTTAAGATACGGGGAGGTGTAAATACCTATTTTCTTTGGAGCTCAGTTAGTTTTACAGGTATTAGATGTGGTCCTTTTTTTTTTTTTTTTAAACCTTTTAATACGTTACCTATTTATTTTATGCATTTGAATTTTTTTTACAATTTTTCTCATTTTTAGTATTTGTCGTACTTAAATACAATAGTAATGATATGAGTAACAAAAACAAAGCAAAACCTTTTATATTCAGCAATTGTTTAAATTATACGCTTTTAGATAACTGGGAAGGAGTGTGAGAAAAGTCACTAAAATCCCGGTTTGTGCAGAGGTGTCACTTTAGAAGGAAGACATTAGAAAACAAACAGAAAACCCAACTAAATAAAACATACTCAAATAGTGCCAAATACATTAGGACAATGAAATAGGGGGAAGAAATAAATTCTTGAAAATATTTATAAAATGAAAAAAAATCACAACCATGTATAATTCCTCCCACCCAGATCATGACCAAACAAAGAATGGCATTGCATTCTAAATGCTTCTACTTTCTTTTTGACTTCATATTATCTTGTGGACAGTTCTGGGCTAACAGAATGCAATTAAAAATAATTACTAAATGGATGGTTTGGTTTTTTTTTTTTAACTTTTAAGTTCACGGGTACATGTGCAGGTTTGTTACAAAGGTAAACTTGTGTCATGGGGGTTTGTTGTACAGATTATTTCATCACCCGGTAAGTAAGCCTAGTGCCCCTTAGTTGTTTTTCTCGATCCTCTTCCTCCTCCCACCCTCCACCCTCCAATAGGCTCCGTATTATTATTATTTTTAGCCAATCACTTGTTTAACATATAAATCTTTGTGATTTTTTTTCATTATTAACTATAATAGTGTCTTTAAATTCCCAGTGGGTAAATTTTTTCACAGATCCAGGATATTTGCCTTCAGAAAAATTTCTAGAAATAAAATTTTACTGAGTTAAAAAATAAGCATATTAAGGGAGAGTTTTAAGTGGGGAACTTTTGCTTTTGCTAAGCAGGCTAAAATAAATGTTGGATTGCTATGGCATTCATCTGTGTTCAACCTTAATGTGTGTGTGTGCATATGTATGCCTGTGAGTGTGTGTATGTGCACGTGTGTGTGCATGTGTGTGTATGCATGTGTGTGTACGTGTGTATGTGTGCATGTGTGTGTGTGTGTGTCCCATTAGCAATACTGACTAAGGTGCAGATAGAGGAAAGGAGGGTTCCCAAGTCTTTATAGATTCTAAAACTCGCTCATCAGTTGATGTTTTGTAGCCTCCATGCCACTAGACTTCCTTGAACAAGTATGATACGAATCTCTATTCTACATCATTATTTTAACATTCACTTTCCATCTTTCCCCACCTACTACTGTATTATTTACAGTAGATTTTTTTTTCTTTGTGGGTTGGATTTTCTTTTCCCTCATATGATTATGTCCATCTGTAAGAAGGTACCGAATTTTTACTCTAAACCTGCAGAGTGTTTTATGAGATGGGTGGTAGTGATGTGTAAAGTCAGGGCTCCTCCTTCACAAAGTTTCTGACGCAGCGGATAAGGCAAGCCCTGCAGTGCACACAGGCACACGCAGCTCACGGGAGGTCATCTGCGTCCCTCGCTTACGCAGAAGCCTCTGGGCATGGCTTCCTCTGTCTGTGAATGCTAGCCCCTGCCTTCCTGGAGGGCCATACATTTCTCCTTCCTCAGTGACTAACTTTATAGATACTACTTTTTTTTCTTTTTCTGTTTTTAATTTTACTTGTTAAATTTTTTATAGCCGGTATATGTCCAGTTTTGTCACATGGATACACTACATCGTGTTGGGGTCGGGGCTTGTAGTACACGCATCACCTGAATATCAGCATGGTACCCAATGTGCGATTCTTAAGCTTTGCTCTCTTGCCTCTCTCCTCACTTTCGGAGTGACCAGTGTCTGTTGTTGCCATCCTTATCTCCATGTGTACCCATTGTTTGGTTCCCATTTATAATCGACAATATGTGGTATTTGACTTTCCATTTCTGGATTATTTTACTTAGGATAATGACATTCAGTTCCATCCATATTGCCAAGAAATGTATTATTTTATGATATTTGTGTGGTATCCATGGTGTAAAGATACCGCATTTTCTTTATCTAATCAACCATTGTTGGACACTTAAGTTGATTCTATGACTTTGCTATTGTGAATAGTGTATAATGAACATAGGAGTGTGGGTGCATTTTTAGTAGAATGGTTTCCTTTCCTTTGAGTAGATACCTAGTAGTAGAATTGCTGAGTGACGTGGGAGTTCCAGTTTTAGTTCTTTGAGAAACCTCCATACTGTTTTCCATAGAGGCTTACTCATTTACATTTCTACCAATAGTATTTGCTTTCCGCACATCCTTGCCAACATTTATTATTGTTTGACATTTTAATAATAGCCATGCTGACTGGTGTGAGGTGGCATCTCATTGTGGTTCTGATGTGTATTTCTTTGATGATTAGTGATGCTGGGCATTTTTTCATGTGTGTATTCACTGCCTGCCATTTTATTGCTGTTAAACAATGAGTGGTCACTGTAATTTTCACTGCCCATTGGGATGCTCTGTGAATCTGGATTCTAAATACAACGTGAGGCATCTGTAACATGGAAGTAAATAGGAACCGGAAGAATCAATCAGTAAATGGTGATGAACTCCTACAAAAGACCCTTTACCCTAAGCCATTGTGTTACAGAAGGATAAATGAAATTGCTTTCTCTAGCTAGATAGGGTCAAATCAAGAAGATATATAACCAAAAAAGTTCTCCTGAAAGGCTGCTGGTAATAATTAGGTTCCACTAATTTATGTCAAAAAGTACCATGCGAGAAATTCATGGTTGCCATGAAGACAGTAAAAGACAATAGAAATATCTAGGTTTTTATATCATCCCGCCATCTCATTCCCCCTTTTCTCTAGCCTTTCCATTCCTTCTTCCTCTCCCATTCATTTTAAGTCATTTATAACTCAGAGGCGCTGCCTTTTCTCAAATACATGCTTTCAAGGTCTAGGTTTCTTCTAGGGCACTAATACAGCATGAGAAGAATCAGTCTGGAGTTCACAGACCAGGGATCCCATCTTGACTTTGCCCATTTTGCAGCTATTTCATTTTAGAAAAGACACTGAAATTCTTGACTCTCAATGTCCTCATGTGCGATATAACTTTGATGAGGATAATGTTAGGTACCTTCACTAATGGTGTCATTTCTGTGTTTCTCAGAGAAATGATGCATGTGGAAATGCTTCTAAGTAATTAACATTACTACTATTAATATTATCCTTCTATTAATATAATTTCTTCTTTGGACTTTGAATTTCTTTGCATGCCATTATTTCAAGGGCTCTTCCTGTGCCTTACCGAGATAAGTTATATAATCAACTTTCCTGAACCCAGCACTACAAGTTCAAATGGGTCCTGGAATCTCTGGGTGTCTTTTCTAGTGAACAGATCCAGAAAAAAATCAGTTGTCTCTCATTCACCAGTTTGCCTCCACACTAAATCCCTTGCCCTGGCCACTCATCTTGTTAGGAAATCCAGAAAACCCACCTTCATTCCGCACGGCTTTCCTCCTCTGTCACCTCCAGCTGAGCAATAATTTCTTCACCTCTTGAATATCTTTTGTCTTCAATCCCTCTTCCATTCTCACTGTGTCCGCTCTAGGGACCTCTTAGTAGTCTTGCCATATGTTTTGTTTTAATCCCTCCTAGCTGTTTGTCTCTCCTCACTCTCCACTTTCTAATTTATCTTCCACAATATATTTGAAATGTACTTTCCAAAAATGTAGATATATGTATAAAATAAAATCAATATGTGATCATTATTTTAAACATAATATAATACAGTCAAATACCAAGCAAAAAGTGAAGATCTTGAAATGCTTTAACCTCAAGGTAATCAGTGATTATAAGTGTGGGTACTTACTTTTAAGACTTGTATCACTGTGTTTATAAACACAAAAACCCAATTCTTTTCCTTTATCATCTTCCATTTTTCCTCTTCCTTCTCCTCCTCGTTCTTCTTCTTAACAGTGTCTTTAAATTTTAGATGGTGTTCCACACATTTACGGATTGCTTGGCAGCTTTACAATTTGTTGCATATATTCCCAGATGAACTTTGTTATTTGTATTGGCTACTTAGTATTTCTTCCCATCAGCTTACTCCTTTAAACCCCTGTTCAGACCATGCCTAGTCTTTGAAACCACAAACAATCATTCCATGGCTATCTTCATGTTCACACCAATGGCAGTTATTTCCATAGGACAAATTCTTTCAATTGGAATTATGGTAATGTTGTTGCACATTTGAGATATTGATACTTATTGCCCAAACACATACCATATGGTAAAAGAGAGCTCATGAAAGTTCCTGCCACAGGGTACACACACCTGTATTTCAACAGCGTTGTTAGCAAAGTTAAAATCAGAGGATGTTATTCTTCAGCATAATATTCTTCAACACTTCTCCATGGTCCTTTACATGTCACCAAGTTTTCATGACAGGTCACCAGACCACCACGGCAGTCTCACTTCTAGTCATTTATCTTTTCATTCCAATTCTGCCGTCATACTGGGCTACTCTGGGACCTAGAATCATGGTGCTGCCCCAGGACGCTTTCCTTTTCAGACACCGTGAGCAACTACAGGGCGGCAGGTGAACATGGGGTACTACTGAGACACCATTCATCATTGGAGGAGTGGACACGAGGTACTATTGAGGCACCATTCATCATTGGAGGAGTGGACACAGGGTACTATTGAGGCACTATTCATCATTGGAGGAGTGAACACGGGGTAGTATTGAGGCACTATTCATCATTGCGGGAGTGGACACGGGGTACCATTGAGACACCATTCATCATAGGAGGAGTGGACACGGGGTACTATTGAGGCACTATTCATCATTGGAGGAGTGGACACGGGGTACTATTGAGACACCATTCATCATTGCAGGAGTGGACACGGGGTACCATTGAGACACTGTTCAACATTGGAGGAGTGGACATGGGGTACTATTGAGACACTATTCATCATTGGAGGCATGGACACGGGGTACCATTGGGACACCATTCATCATTGGAGGAGTGGATACGGGGTACTGTTGAGACACCATTCATCATTGGAGGAGTGGACATGGGGTACTACTGAGGCACCATTCATCATTGGAGGAGTGGACACGGGGTACTACTGATGCATAATTCATCATTGGAAGAGTGAACACAGAGTACCATTGAGGCACCATTCATCACTGGAGGAGTGGACACAGGATACTATTGAGGCACTATTTGTCATTGGAGGAGTGGACACGGGATACTATTGAGGCATCATTCATCATTGGAGGAGTGAACACGGGGTGCTATTGAGGCATGATTCATAATTGGAGGAGTGAACACAGGGTGCTATTGAGGCATGATTCATCATTGGAGGAGTGGACAGCGGGTACCATTGAGGCATCATTCATCATTGGAGGAGTGGACACGGAGTACTATTGAGGCACTATTCATCATCAGAGGAGTGGACACGGGTTACTTCTGAGGCACCATTCATCATTGGAGGAGTGGACACAGGGTACCATTGAGGCACCATTCATCATTGGAGTAGTAGCACACATTCCACAATGTTTTTGCAAACCAACAAACTATTTATTTAGGGACTTGACCGTATAACTTATTATCTGATCCAAATGCTGAACCAATGGCATTATTACCCTTAAGTTACCTTTGGAGTAAAGGGTGATAATGCTGTTAATAATCAACCTAGAAACAACCAAAGACTCTATCTGTCCCAGGCAAACCAAAACCTGTGTCACCTACTAGGGGACTAAGGGGAAAGTGTCCACAGGTGGAGGGAGCTGTGATGTGTTTTACTGTGGAGAGAACTGTAAAATGATTATCTCTATGCTCCAAGCGTTTCCGCAGAAGGCAGGAGATAGGGCCTCAAGGCAGAGGAAAGAAAGCCTCAAGCAGTGAGAGGCTGTTGGGGCCAATTCAGGACTTGCTCACCTCTAAAAGGAAACACCGTGCCTCTTTTTAAAGAGTGTTTGTTTGTTTCTTAATGGTGCATAATTAGACATGTTGTTTAAATTATCTTTTCAAGGAAGCCTATGTCTAAAACCTCTTTGAATTTCCAGTCTTGTGCACAGCATTTGGCAAATAGTGAAGACCCATACATGGTCATGAATAAATGATAGTAATAATGGCCAAGTTTGGAATGTTTTACCCCACTAGAGAGGCAGCGATGGTCTGCCATAATTAAAGGTCTTTTGTTAAAAATATGTATAGCTATCTCCAAGCCACGAATCCCACAAATCTACATATTATTTGGGTCCTAAAAATGGCCAAATATGTTGTACTAATACATATCCAGAGAAACAAAACATTATTTTCATAGAAGTGTCTTCTGAATGTAACACACAAAATATATTTGTGGCAGTGAAGCTCAGTCGTGGGTAATATTTGGAATGCAGTTGGCCGCCTGTATTGTGTTCCATTGCACTTGCCATTCTGTGTTTTTTGACAGTGCCATTACCCTGCAGTTTCCACCAAAGTGCAGATTACAAAGAGGATACTGCAAAGGACTGGGTGCTGGGTTCTGCTTGACTTAGCAGTTCTCTAAGTGAGGCTTTATGTGTGTATTTGAAAACTGCATTTATGACCTGATGTTTGTTTTTGTGGCTTTCCTGTGAAGTATGAAGTGTGCTGAGATCTGTCCAGGGGGGGTAAGCCCTATGGCAATGAAGGGAGAGGGGCATCCACCAAGGTCGACTCTTTTGGCAATCTTTCTATGATCAGAGGCTGAGCAGCTAGGCTTGAAACCTAATAAAGCTTTGAGAGAGGAGAAGTTAAATGTTAAGTCATACTTTTCATTTAAAGGTGCTTACAGTAGAGAGACGCAATTACCATTATCCTCGTTAGCAGGTGGCACAGGCAGCACCCACGACAATGTTTTTTACCAGCCCTAAAGGCAATGATAGAGTGATATTGAACTTTTCCATTTCTGAAAGAGAGAGAGGGTGTGTGTGTGTGTGTGTGTGTGTGTGTGTGCGTGTGAAAAAGAAATTTGTATTTTGTTTGGTAAGTTTGGCTTAAGGACTGAACAAATTATCTCAACCCACAGGATTCCTCCTAAATTCTTTGTGTGTATATATATATATATGTATTTTAATTATTATAAATTTTAAAAATCTTTGTGGGTAGATAGCTAATAAAATCAATTGAGCTCATGGACTTAGAGAGTAGAAGGATGTTTATCAGAGGCTGGGAAGGGTAGTGGGGGTTGTGGGGGAGGTGAGGGTGGTTAATGGGTACCAAAAAACATAGAAAGGATCCCTCCTAAATTCTACCATAACAAACAAAAGTCTTCATAATTAAGTGTTACATGTTTATAAAATCCACTTAGGACATTGATGATTCTGAATAGTTCCTGTGTTTTGTGCTGCTGGGTTTTGTGAGGAGTCTTATGTAGTTAGTGGAATATGGAATAATACATACTTAAGAACATCTAGAGCGAAGAGTTAATGTCAAATTCCTCTATATTCTATTTGTTCAGTCCTTGAATGGGATTGAAATCACCAGTTTTAATAGTCTGTCATTTAACATTGGGAGAACAAGATCTATTCAAATATTTGCTTTCTGGGAGCTGTTTTAATATCACATTTGACTGACTTCTGGAACCCTAAACAGTATTATTAAAATGCTCCACTATGTATATTTCATAGAAAAACATTTGGCACCAAAGATTTTGTCTATAACCATACAACTGTCTACCTAACCATACATCTATCTACCTATCTAAAATTAGAGATACAGAATGAAATGAATGGGAAATGAACAGAAAACTCAAATATGATAGACACATATTTTATTTTTATGCACCCTCACATTTAAGTTATCAGATTCAGGTGTACATGTACTTCCATATTTACTTTAAATTTATATGTAAAATAAGTTTGTTCTGTAGAATTAAAGAAAATGAATTAAACTTACACAAAAGCTTCAGTGAAGCAAGCGTTTAAGTTCACCCAGTTGTGGAATTTTTGAAAATGGGGCTCACTGCATAGAATTTAAACGTGTCAGCATCCCACTTCACCTCTCCGTTCAGACCTGCCAGGGCCACCTGACCCCACCAGCCCTCATCTGGAAAAGCAGGTGGGATGATTTGGCTAAATTCTTACAGCGTTCAGACTGTCATCATCAATGACCACACCAGAAATACCCTGAACGTGTCCCAAGAAAAGAATGAAAACCTCTGTGAGCCTCAGTATTGAAATACTGCCTAAATCATCCCATTGGCTTCACGACTCCTAGCCAAATGCCCTGTCAGAGTTCACAAGCACTGCTCACAAAATCTCCCATCCATCTTTCCCTACACCTCCCGGACACATTTCTCCCCATTCTGCTTGTTTTCTGGCCTAGATTTTGCTCATAATTTAATAGCGCCTGCCGGGGTTTGCCTGTCACGGGTCCTACCGCTGCACCTGCCGAGGGCTCTCCTGGCTCCTTAGCCTTCCCTGGCGGAGGACTCCTCACGCACAGTCTTCTTCCCTTGCTCCTCAGCCTGTGTGGTGTTTCCTGCTTCTGACAAGAGCCCAGGTGTCTGGGCTTCTCTTTAACACCCCTGACCCACTTGCCCTGTGTGCCTGCTTGCCAGGTTACTGTTGAGTTCCCCTGACACTCTCACCACTGCAGGGGGCTCCCTGCCTGGTGGCTGTTCACACAGCACTCTTGGCCTGCCCAGACCCAGCTCACTTGACACACTATTGAAATCTCTTCTGCTTACTTTGTAGATGTACTCCCTCCCCGCCTCTGAAGTATTGACCCTCTGTGGAAGTTCTGAAGCTCTCAACATTCTGATTAACAAAGCCAGGCTGAGAAAAAAAAACTCTAACAAGCTCAAGAAAACTAAGGTGCTGCCATTCATGGGCTGTTTCTCCCACCTGCTCAGATCGTCTTTGGCCTGGCCATGCTGTGCCTTGTTAGAGGGGCTGTAGCTTCTTCATGGTTTCCAACAGAGCAGGAGCTGGGGGTACCAATTATCTCAATTCCACACTTCAGTGGCCTTGCTTCCCTTCCACCCTCCCTTCCCCTCAATGTGGGGTGTCTGTGACCCTGTTCTCTGCTCCCCCAGCTCCAGGCTCTCCCCAGACCCCCGGAGGGGGCTTCATTGTCTTCCTCCTCAATCCCAGCTTGGTTCACAGCCCTCGCCAGCCAGCAGGTCTTCCGTAGTTATTTCTCACTCTTCTGACTTCATGTTGAATTAGTCTGGACCCGTTTAAGATATTCCCTACCACTTCCAAATGTGTTTTCTCATCAGCTTGTCTTTTCACTGTTCTTATAAAGAAAAACACAATCTTTTTTGCCTTAAATGGCTATATCCATAAAAACTTCTTCTTGTCTACCTTCTTTTTGTATATGTTTCACTTGTATAAAAGGCATGAGCTTAGACTTGCATTAAATACAGTCATGAAGAACGCATAATATAAGCTACGAGCACACACATCCACATCCCATCTTTCAAAACTATGTTTACTTAATTTTTTTGAAAAATAAAATCAATCCTAGAGAAAGCAAATTTCACCCATAATTCCATCGCCTAATGTACAAATTAAATTCTATTTTGCCCCGATACATAGAAGTCTGCCTTTACATGACCATTTAAATATGGCTATCGTGGATATGTATGTGTATGTGTTTGGCGTATGTGTGTTTTTAATCCTTTCCAAGAGTGACACAAATATTATAAATATTCTGTTAAATTATTTGCTTATTTTTACTTAATAAAACATAAACATCTCTCTAGATTTATTAATTTATATGTCTACTTCACCTATTTTAATGTCTTCAGAATATTTGTAACTATAGACATACTAAAATTGGTTTCCCTATCCCAAGTTAACAAAGAGTCAAGTTGTTTTCAAGATTTTACTATAACTAGCAATGCTGTGAGGGACATCATAATTATGGTTAATGTTCTGATAAAAGTTAGAGCTGTAATTGTTGGATATTCCAAGTCTGTGTCACGGCAGCAATCCTACTTCTACAGTATGGTTGATTTGACGCGGCTCTCTTACGAATATCTTCTCCAGATTTTTTTCATAGTAGGGAAGAAACTGAGGAACTGAATAGACATAGGATGAGATCATGAATCAGCTGGGTCTGTCACACTCTGTTTCATGAAACAATTTATCTAAAAAAGGCAGTTAATGACTTCTCAAATTATTATAAAAATTCCTGAAATTGGCTCTCATGTCTCCATTTCACCAAGCGTGTGCTGACGGTGTGCCTGCAGGTCCGAACTATGGCTACATTAGTGAAAGCCTACCTAAGTATCTTCTCATAAATCCATAAAGTAATATCACATTGCATTTAGCACAGCCTGAAACTGATGAAAGATACTCAGAGTAGGTCTTTCCTTTCTTTTTTTTTTCCTTGTCCACAATTTATTTTTTAGTTGGTTGGTTGATTGGTTTTAAGAATAATATTTTATTGCTTGAATATATTGAACTCTTCAGTATTCTTCTGCAAAATTACCAGTAGTTGACAGACAGTACGTGACAGGTCTAAGTATGTGGTGGATTATTTCTGAAATATAAATCTTCTTCTGTGTTTTATCAAAAATTATAACAGATTTCCGATCTCCATTAATTATCAAGAAAGTGGAAGAATTTACTTTTGTATTAAACAAGTAAATCTTTTATAACTTAATTTAAAAGAATATAAATTATACAATTTTAAAATTCATGAAAATGGTCCTTAGTCTTCTGTATTAAAAAGCACAACTGTTCTTGTGTCAATAAGATTCATATAAACTAAAAGCATACTTAATGTAGATAATTTCGTAGTCTAAAACTTCAGACCCAAATGGAGTATGTGAACAAACTATGTTGACGTGAACACTCTTGCAACAGAAAGGATCTCTGTAGAATATGCATTACATTTGAGTCCTCTTAATTCCTTAAAATGCCTTATATTTCCATAACCACAATGCCCCCCACCTTATGTTTATCTTGGCTAATCCAATTCAAAAAAGGTTTTGAGTCTCTTTAGCAATGTTTTGTGAGATATAAAGGCAGTTATCACAGGTCAGAGGAAGCTTTATAACTGCCTAACAACAGTCCCTTTTAAAAATACACAAATTTTTAGGAACTGTTTATTTTAGCATGTAATGCTTACAAAATGTCGTGGAGATTTAGTTTTCTTTAATTTAGAAATATGCAAAAATAAAGAGAATAAGCTGACCTTATTTTTTCACGCCATGTGGATGATGCATATTTAGATTAGTATTCAAGCTTTCTGTGTCGATACACTTTTTTGTAATTTCCTCGGCCCTTTCTTCTAAATCAGAATGTTGTCTTTTCCACAGATAGTACTCTGTGCAGAAAATCTCACCTCTTTCTCTTAGAAGATGGGATGAATTCAAAGTGCCTCCATGTAAAGGAGATTTTTTCCTCCATTGTTCAAAGAATTTTACCATTTGTTTTCACAATACAGAACATGCATCTGCAAAATCTCTATTTTTTAAACATTTGCTATGAAACTTCTCGAGTTCCTATGTTTCTGCCACTTTGAGATCCCTATCAGTCCTCAGCTCCCACAGTGGCAGCCTCATCTTTCGGTACCTAAAACCAAGTCTGGACTGACACAGGTACCACATGCCACACTCAACATGATCACATTACAGACACAGTGGCAGCCTCATCTTTCAGTACCTAAAACCACGTCTGGACTGACACAGGTACCACATGCCACACTCAACATGATCACATTACAGACACAGTGGCAGCCTCATCTTTCAGTAGCTAAAGCCACGTCTGGACTGATACAGGTACTGCATATCACAATCAGCATGATCACATTACAGAGAACATCATATTATCGAAGCTTGTCACGGACTTTAGTACACAAGCGATATGACAGACAACAATGACTATTTCTCATCATCAGTCATGTCTTTATTACATAGAGTAACAAACTATACACGGGCTTGGTATTAAATGAGCACCAGAAAGAACATAATGTATCTTCAGAAAAAAAAAATATATATATATATATATTTATATATATATATATATATTTACTAGAAGACAATTCTGAAAAGAGAGCTTTACCGATATAGAAGCAGTGGTTAGGGATGTAAAGGGTCTTATCAAACAGTCACAATAAAAGTTATCTATTTGGTAAAATATGTTCTTTTCTCCTTAGTTGTCAGTGTGCAGATTAGTTAATTCCAGTTTACTGCAACCTAAAGCATTTACCCCCTGCATCTACTCTTAGGCTTAAAACCAATGACTCACAAACTCTAAGGTGTGTGTTGGCTTTCAAAACATTCACATATTGATTGAAATTTTGAAATGTTTTAAGAATAGAGTTTGGATATGACAGTCCTATAGTACAGAAAATATGCCACAAGATATTAGTTAATATTTCTTGAGAAATTTACATGCTTTAGAAACCTTAAGTAATTATGTTCATTATCTCACTGAATCTTTGAACGCCCTATGCCATAGGCTACATTAGTGTTTCCTTTTTAAAGATAAGAAAACTGAATCACAAAGAGGTCAAGTCTACTCTCTTAACTGCTACCTTGTTCTGCCATCAGCTCTCACAGCGTGGTGAGAGTGGCAATTACAATTAGATTTAGGCTGATCCTGACTAATGCGTTGCTGGAGAGCTTTGAGAAAGGAGTCTGACTGTGTTCACTTCAAGTTGAGTAGTGGTTTGTCATCTGATGAGAGAAAAGCAGAGACACATTTGCATGATGCCATACTCCTGTTTTCGATTGGAAGCAGAGATTGGCAACACGGGAATGCATATTGCATACACCCTATTTACCCATATATTTACTCTTCCATCCAACAAGTATTCACGAGGTGCCTATCTGTGACCCAGGAAGGATGTAGGAATATGTGGTGCAAGCTTGGTTGGCTCTGAAGCTTCTTTTCAAGGAGGTGCAAAGTGGAAAATAGGCAAGCAAACAAATAGCAAGATTTCAGGTGTCATAGCAGCTAAGGAAAGCAAACCAGTAAGAAAGGAAACAGCACTAGGCAAAGGGGTGGAGACTGATGAGGTCAGAGAAGGAACTTAGGGATGATGCACCCATAAGATAGGTGTTTGAGATGCTGGATGTGCTAATCACCCTGAGTGAATCACTACACCTTATATGTATGGAAACATTATGGTGCACCCCATCGATATGCACAGCCACCATGTGTCAATTAAAAAACTTTTAAAAGATTATATTGAGGGCTGTCTGCTGAGCCATGCCTTGGAGGTTGTGAAGATGGGGAAGCGGGAAGATTGGTCCAGGCGGTATCAAAGCCCTGGAGTAGGAATGAGTTTTCTGTGTCCAAGAAATGCCAAAAAGGTGGGAATTATTGGAGAAAACAGGAGAGGGCAGCCATGGTGGCCTGGTGACAAGTAGTGAGACATAGGATGTATTCTAAAGGAAGAGACATTAGAATACCTGCTGATGGGCTGCATATGGGAGAATCGGAATCAAAAGGTGAAACATGGCTCCTGGATTTTGAGGCTGCATACATGGGTGATCCCAATGGGACCGTTTTTTATCAGCTCTGTGATTTGCTTTCTTTTTTCTCGCCTTTTACTTAGAATGATTTTCAATATGAAACAAAAATCAGAGTTAAATGTAAGAAGGTGGTCATTAAAACATTAGCAACACATATATTAACTCTTTATGTCTAGATCCAAGATACCTAATTATTTCAATTGCCTGAATTTTCTTTCTATAAATCTACTTGTTGACTTATTTATTCAAATTACATTTGTTACACTTGGAGCATATGTTACTCCACTGTCTGTTGCTTGTAACAGAATACCTGAAATCGGGTGGTTTATAGAGAAAGGGAGTGTATTATTTACAATTATGGAGGGTGACAACTCAAAGTCAAGGAACTGTATCTGGGGATCGCCTTCTGCTGGTGGGAATTTTCTGTAGAGGCCCAAGGCAGCACACGGCGTCCAGTGTTGAAGGGGCTAGCTAGATTTCTCCTAGATTTCTCCCATCATGCTAGCTGAGATTTCTCCTCCTGTTTTTGAAAAGCCACACTCTCACAATAATCCAGTAATTTGTTAACAAATTAATGCATTAATCCATTCATCCATGAATAAATTTATCCATCCAAGAAAGGAGAGCCCTGACGACCCAAGCTATTCTTAATGGTCCCATCTCTCAGTGCTGCCACAGGAGGGGCTGAGTTTCCATGTGAGCCTCAAAGGCTGTAAACATTCAAACCATAGCCTCCCATCATCAGGCCAGTGTAGAATAAGGCCTAGATCTGTCTATCTGAGACCACTTGGCCTAGAACAGGAGCTGGTGAGCTTCTCTGTAAAGGGCAAGATAATAAATGGTTTAGGTTTTGCAGCACACACAGTCCTGGCACACTTCCCCTTTGTGGTCTCCACAACCCTTTCAGAACATAGAAACCATTCGTATGAGGCTTTACCAAGAAAGCAGGCACAGACTGGATGTGGACCCTGAGCTGTAGTTTGCAGATACCCAATCTAGAAGCAAAGCAAACATGGAAGCGGGCGTCTGCATGGCGATGTGTGGCTCTGAGATGGAGGCTTCAGCAGAGGGAAGTGGGGCTGATGTCAGGGATGGCTTCGAGGAGCAGGTCTTCCTTGAAACAAGGCTAGAGGGTGAGGAAACCCGGGTATATTGGGAGACGTGTCTGCAATAGCAGAGTCAAGACAGGACAGGCACAGCAACATGCGAGAACTTAGTGTGTGTGACCACCAGGTGAGAAGGGGAGGAGGTGGACTCGGGGTGGGGAGTGGGACCCAGTCCAGGGAGCACCCTGTCTGCCCTTCTAGCAAGGGTGGCTTTGCTCTGAAAGGGCTTAGAAACCTGAGAAGATGGTTAAGCATGAAAACAACTTGGCCAGGCTTGCTCTTTAGAAACAACCCAAATTCCTATCAATCAATGAGTGGAAAAATAAACCGTGGGGTGTGTGTGTGTGTGTGTGTGTGTGTATGATGGAACACTACTCAGCCATAAAAAGGAATGAATTAATGGCATTCATAGCAACCTGGATGAGTTTGGGGACTATTATTCTAAGTGAAGTAACTCAGGAATGGAAAACGAAACATCGTATGTTCTCATTCCAAGCAGAAGCTAAGCTATGAGGATGCAAAGGCATGAGAATGGCAGGGTAGACCTCGAGGACTCAGGCAGAAAGGGTGGGAAGGGGTTGAGGGATACAAGACTACAAAGTGGGTGCAGTGTATACTGCTCAGGTGATGAGTGCACCAAAATCTCACGAATCACCACCAAAGAACTCGCTCAGGTAACCAAATACCACCTGTTCTCCAATTACCTATGGAAATAAAAAATAATAATTAAATAAGCATTTTAAAATGCACAAGGGCTGCAGAGAGTGAGGAAGGGCAGAGCTGGGTACTGAGATGGCTCCATCAGCCCTTGTGGCTTGAGGAAGGCAAAGGAATCCTAGGTTGCAGGAACCCCACATAACATTGTTACAGGTACCAATAGAGTCATACGGCAATAATTATCAGTGCTCTTCTGAGCACAGTATATTTTCTTTGTGGACCTATTTATTTTGGTCAAAATACTGTCCTACTTTCATGGGGTGGTTACCCCTCTCCAGGAAGGTTGTAAACTCATTTCCTTTCTTTTAGTTATTTTTTTTCTTTATCATATCCAAATAGGTTGAAGATGTATTGCAAATTTCTACTTTATGACATCAGGATATGGCATGGTGCATGTAGTATTTTTAGGAGTACTTCTTATTCTTAAAATAACATTTTAAAAAATGTCCTAGCGAAATTCATTTTAAAAAACTTTGTTTGCATGTCTTTAATCATTTTATTTTGTTTTCATAAATCTTAAAGAGCAACAAGAAAAACATAACACATTTCTATTAGATAACTAGCTCAAGCCAAAATAAGATCTATTATATTTCATATAGGTAGGCTCAGTAGATTTAACTCCAAAGAAAGGTTGTACATATATTTAAATTAATATTACTTAATAACCCACTTTATTAACAATGCAAAATAGTAAACTTACTATTTAAATAGTAAAGCAATGTAAATAAAAATAAAGCCTAAAACGCAATTTTGTATGAGACTTTGGAAAAATATTTTCTTATTTGAGTGACGTGATCAGGCATAAATATATGCTCAGAAGTTGGAAAACATTACGGACAATCGTTGATCTATTCATCCCTTTATACATCTGTATATGCATAAGAGGTAGTGTTTTAAAAACTGAATCAATTTTACCTCTTCAGTGTGGAAACTAAATGGTTTTGATATTTTTCGGCCGTACGAATTTTACAGTCTCAGTTAGAAACTGAAATAAGCACACATTCATTTCATTTTCTTCTCAAGTGCGACTTTCTGTCTTTGTTCTTGGTGCTCATAACACAAGAAGAGGCTTGCTCACATATTTAAGGCCAAGGTCAAAGCCATGTGGCCCTGTTTTCTTGTGTAAGACAAGGTATTCGTCTTTGCCAAGCCCGGAGCTTGTCCGGGAGCCTGTGTGAATGGCAGCATGAGGGTTGGCCAGCCTGCAGCCCATGTTATTGGTCCTGCTGTCCAAGTCAGGTCTCCAGGTAAACAGCAGATTCAGAGAAGGGGCCCTGACCAGCCCCACATCTGTGGACAGGAGGGGAGACGCTGTTCAGTTTTGCTCTTCCCTTCTTCCAGGAGGTTTTCAAAACAGCTCAAGACCTCTGATATCCTCCCTCACTCTAAACTCAAGCAGCAGTGGAAACATTTTCACAGTTTCCCTTGCAACATCGTTTTTCCAACATTTCACCTCCCCTTTCATTTCAGTAATAACATCGCTGGAAGTAAATGATGTTCTTCAGGGAGCTGCAGAATCCTGTTCAAAGAGTTCATGTCATGAAACACAACTGTGCAGGCTGATTTCTGCAGCTCCTTTTATCTTCAGTAATTGCTACGTTGATTGAAGATTTGTCCAGCTCTTTATACAATCTTTACCCATTCTTAAGTAAATTTTTTTTGTTTTATAATGTTAATCATTTTGCAGTATTATTCAAAACTTTTGACAATAGCTCAGTACTGTGAGGAGAACAATGTATGGTGACAGTATGAGGAATTTTTTTTTTTTTTTTTTTTTTTTTGACGGAGTCTCACTCTGTCACCAGGCTGGAGTGCAGTGGCAGGATCTTGACTCACCACAAGCTCCGACTCCCTGGTTCAAGAGATTCTCCTGCCTTAGCCTCCCAAGTAGCTGGGATTACAGGCATGTGCCACCACACCCAGCTAATTTTTGTATTTTTAGTAGAGATGGGGATTTCATCATGTTTGCCAAGATGGTCTCAATCTCCTGACCTCATGATCACCTCACCTTGGCCTCCCAAAGTACTGGGATTTTTTTTTTAATAATAGAGGAAAAACTCACGTGGCCAGCCATTGAGGGCACTATCTGCATAGTACCTTACACAGTTTCTCTACGATGAAGTGTTTTTTTCCATATATGAAGACAAACTGTTAAGTACATGATGACCTTTGCTTAGTTGAGACACCTATGCACAGCAAAACATATTTTCTTGGATTTTACTGCTATTTACATTTGTTAGCAAGGGCTGTTAAATGTCAACTTGATGGAGAAACTGCATTTTGATTTATTAGAGAAATCTTGCTCAGTGTCATGTGACTCATCAATATGTTGACTAATTGTTTGGCTTAGGAGCTAAACCTTTGCAGTTTCTTCCACTGCACCCTGTCCTAGCATTCCCCACTATGCATTCACTATAATTTTTTTGCTACATTTGCACCAACTGCTTGACTTTGCTTTTTGTGGCCAATAAACTCTGCTACTAAATAACTTGCTTCCTGAGCCTTTTCACAGAATGTGACTATTTTTTTAACAAAAGCTTACCTGTATTTGAGATTCCAGTAGCCCGTTAAAATAATCAGCACCATTACTTGTCAAATAGCTGTGATTTGCAGTTAAGTGTCCTCAATTTTGCCAAAGGCAGTGTCTGTAAGTTGTCCACCGCTGACGATGTACCTGAATTGCTCAACTTGGGTTACCGCAGTGGAGAGCCCATGATAAGTTGCCTTCATTGTAAAGACAGGTTTCATTTGTAGTCTACATCGCATTAGAGTGGTGAAATGATACCGAACAGTATGATTCTTTATCACTCACCTCCTCAAAATTGTCTGTAGACCTAGGCCTGGAAAATTTAGCTTCTATTTTGCACCTGCTTTTCAGAAATGGCCACCTTGAACCATCAGACATCACAATGACTGCTTATGTTTTACAGCTGTTTTGTAGAAGAATATGTTAAGTATTGGAATAAAGCTACCAGTTTATGTAGTACTATAGAGAATTCTAGGGACAAAAGCAACTTTGAAAATCATTAAGACCATGTCCTTCTTTAAATCAAAAAAGTTCATAGACACATACATATATACACATATAGACAGACAGATGGATACAATATTCTACCTCCTGCTCTTTGCTAAGTGTAGATTCCTTTACTGTAATAGATTGCAAGTAATGACGGAGAAAGAGAGAGACGATCTGCTTTGATACCTGTCCTAGGTTTTATACTTTGTTAAGGTCATGGAAAAGTTTATATTCAGGAAATAGCATATTTGAAATTAACTTTATACTATCCTGATAAATTTCCCTGAGAGAAATTTCATAAAAGGAACAAAAAGGAAGGATCAAGTTGACACATGAGAAAGAAGAGATCTAAGATATTTAAAATACTTTCAGATTAAACATTAAGTTGGTATTAATTCATAGAAATATCAATATTGACATTTTACTTACTAAAGCTGTAAGGCATCTTGAACTAGCACGTGTCTTGTCATCTCCTGCTTGTCATCGTATCTTTTCTCATTAGAGAAAAGCAAACAACATTTCTAAAATTTTGCTCCATTCTCTATCTCCACCCAGTATCCTGGTCTCCCTGAACCCCATCTAGTCAAGCTTCTGTGGCTCCTGCCCACTGAATAGCTCCAGGCAAGTCTGCAGTGATGGCCAAGATGTCAGATTGGACGGTCCATTCCCAGGGCCCCCGCCTTTGTTACTGGAAAGGGATCCCAATCCAGACCCCAAGAGAGGGTTCTTGGATCTCATGCAAGAAACAATTCAGGGCGAGTCCACAGTGCAAAAGCAAAGGCAAGTTTATTCAGAATGTAAAGTGTGAAAGAGCAAGCTACTCCATAGACAGAGTAGGGCGTTCCCGAGAGTAAGAGAAGGAACACCTCCAATCCTAGGTAAAATGCTTGTTCGTATGTAAGATGAAAAAAGATCAGGGGAGATGTTCTTTGCTACAAGGGTTTGTGATAAAGGATTAATTTTCTAAATTACTATATTTTGCAAGAATCTATATTATTTTCTTTAAAGCAAAATTAAGAATGCTCTTTTTTCAAGGTATCAGGATGTCGGGGCACTTTTAATTTTGGGTCTGTTTAGTAAATGTTATCAATCTCTTCCCTTAACCATGAACCTCCAGAGGCTAGGAATACGTAATTTTCTAGGGATGCAGCCTAGCACGTCCCAGGCTCATTTTACCAAGCCCTCACTCAAGATGGAGTCGCTCTGGTTCAAACACCTCTCACACCTTGGCCTGTGGTTAGCATTGGACACTTCACCTTTGGAAGACTCTTTTATTACCTACTTAGACTCTGATTCTTGATCCCCTTCCTATCTGACTCTTTCTGCTTTCTCAGTTGCTTTGCTGTGGCCACTTCCTGTCTCTCCCTGTAAACACTGGAGTTCTCAGGGTACTCCACATCCTCATTTTCTTCATCTGTCCTGACTCCAATCCTGCAGCTTCAAATACAATCCATCTGCTAACCTCTACCAAAATGTTCCTATTCAGACTCTGAACTCAGACTGCAAACAGTGAATTGTCCACATGACATCTCCACTAAGTGTCCAACAGACGTCTCAAACACAGCATGTCTAAAAGCAAACTCTGGGTCGCCTCTACAAAACCTGTTCCTCTCACACTCTTTTCTTCTTAGAAAATGGCAATTCTTTTTTTTTTTTCAGTTATTTAGGCTGAAAATCATTATACTTATATTTAATTCTTCTTTTGTTCTCATACCCCACATTCATCAGCAAACCCATACACTCTGTTCATTTTCCATCATGTTGGGGATCCAACCACCCTCCCATTTCCACAGTTAATTGCCAGTCTCAGCAATCATCACAGCTTGCCTAGATTATTGCAAATCTCTCCAAACTCATTTCTGCCCTTCTGCACTTTCCCCTGTTCATTCTGTTCTCAACACAGAAATGAGTGATTATTTTCAAAAGTCAGTTTATATCTCTATTTTGCTCAAAATCCTCCAGTGGCTTTTCACCTCACTCCCTAAAAACATAAATTATACTAATAATGTTCTCCGATGTCCTCTGTAAAACATGCCTCACCTCTCCTCTACGTCACATCCTGGGCTTCTCCCACCTCCCTTGCTGCTAAGACTTACCAGTTTCTCAAAAGCATCAGGCATGCCTCGGTCACAGGGTATTGACTTTTGTCCTTCTCTCTGTCTGGGATCATCCTTCAGGATTCACAGATTTGCTCACGATGCATGAAGCAGGTTCCCTTTGCAATGGTTGTCAACTTGTCTGAGCCCAGCGAGACAGAACACACCCACAAACAGCAGGTGCCATGAAGTGGGGTTTTACTCACAGATGGGCAGCAGGGAGGAACAGGAGCCCCACATTCACTTCCAGCTGGTCCCCCAAGGCTCAGGAGAGCTGCCTGGGGAGGACGGTGTCTCCACTGCATAAGCCCCACTTGCACCGTAGCTGAGGGACATGGGAAAGCAGCTCTCCCTGGGCTTTGTACCCCAGGGTTATGGATCTCGCTTAGCTAAAGCATCGAAGGATATCTTGTCCTGGGGAAGGACTGGAACAGAGTCCAAGCTGTTCCATTCAGCTCCTTCTTACCTCAACCTACAGCATCCCCAGCACATTTGACAGTTATTCTTGAGACATTTGAGCAAGAATAGTGGGAGAAACGCATCTGAACTGTCCTGTGTTACCTCCTATGTATCTCCATATAGCATAGCATTCAAGGAGGCCAGGCCTGCTCACAGCAAGTACGCTCTTTCCTGTCTATAACCCCGTTCTGTGTTCCTTCCCAGTCCCTGCCACCATCTGACACAGGATGTAGTCACTGATTTATTGCTTTTTCCCTGCCTGAGAAAGCAAGCAAGGTCAGAGACTGTCAGTTTCATTCCCTAATGCACATCAAATCGTAGAACGGTATCTGGAACAGGTTAGGTGCTAAAATATATTTGTAAAATAAAATAACTAATTACCTATCTTCAGAATTGAAGATTCTGAATGAACCATCTGAATGATTGAAGATTCTGAATGAACCATCTGAATGAATGAACCATCTTCAGATGACATAAAAGAGTAAAGAATTTATGACAGTGTGTCACAAATATTCATTGAGTAATAAGAGGTAAGTCTCAATATTTAAGGTCAAGCAAGACTCTTAGTTTTGAAGTATTTTGTAATAATGTAACTTTAAAGGGATTTCCATAGGAAATAAAAGAGTCTCTGTTGAATTTTTTAAAGACTATTGAGCAAAGTAAAATAAATAATATGGGTACACATAGGTGGAAGTAGATAATTAACAACAAATATTTTTTCCTTTTTTTTAAAATGGAGTCCCTATTGCCAAGACCGGAGAGCAGTGGCGCCATCTTGGCTCAATCCAACCTCCACCTCCTGGGTGTACAAGCCACCACACCCAGCTAATTTTTGTATTTTGAGTAGAGATGGGGTTTTGCCATTTTGGCCAGGCTGGTCTCGAACTCCTAACATCAAAGTGTTGGAATTGCAGGTGCAAGTCACCATGCCCAGCAGAAATTTTTTGTTTTTTAAAAAAGAGCTGTACTTGATATTATTTTGTTTATATATATATAATATTTTATAATTTTTAATTGTTGATAAAGAAAAATGAATTTTCTGAACTAGTACTAATTATAGGGTATCCAAATAAAATATTTTGATTAATTTGATTAGTGAAGAACATCTACCTGTAAAAATCATGACCCATTTTTAGAGTATTTATTTTTATTTTTTATTATATATATTTAATTTATTCTCCTATTTTTTTAATTTTTATTTTAAGTTCCAGAATACATGTGCAGGAGGTGCAGATTTGTTATTTAGGTAAACATGAACCATGGTGGTTTGTTACACCTATCAACCCATCGCCTAGGTATTAAGCCCCACACGTGTTAGCTATTCATCCTGATGCTCTCCCTCCCCAGCTCCCCTCAACAGGCCCCAGTGCATGTTGTTCCTTTCCCTGTGTCCATGTGTTCTCATTGTTCAGCTCCCACTTATAAGTGAGAACATGCAGTATTTGGTTTCCTGTTCCTGCATTAGTTTGCTGAGGGTAATGGCTTCCAGTTTCATCCATGTTCCTGCAAAGCACGTGATCTCATTCCTTCTTATGGCTGCATAGCATTCCATGGTGTATATCTACCACATTTTCTTTATCCAGTCTGCCATTGATGGGCATTTGGGTTGATTCCGTGTCTTTCCTGTTGTGAATAGTGCTGCAATGAACATACATGTGCATGTATCTTTATAATAGGGTGATTTATATTCCTTTGGGTATATACCCAGTAATGGGATTGCTGGGTCAAATGGTATTTCTGGTTCTAGATCTTTGAGGAGTCACCACACTGTCCTCCACAATGATTGAACTAAGTTACATTCCCACCAACAGTGTAAAAGAGTTTCTGTTTCTCCACAGCCTCGCCAGCATCTGTTGTTTCTTGACTTTTTAATAATTGTGATCTGACTGGCATGAAATGATCTCATTGTGGTTTTGATTTGCATTTCTTTACTCATCAGTGATGTTGAGCTTTTTTTTCATGTTTGTTGGCTGCATGGATGTCTTCTTTTGAGAAGTGTCTGTTCATGTCTTTTGCTCACTTTTTAATGGGATTGTTTGTTTTTTTTCTTGTAGATTTGTTTGAGTTCCTTGTAGATTCTGGATATTAGCCCTTTGTCAGATGGATAGATTGCAAAAATTTTCTCCCATTCTGTAGGTTGTTTGTTCACTCAGATGATAGTTTCTTTTGTTGTGCAGAAGCTCTTTACTTTAATTAATCCCATTTGTCAGTTTTTACTTTTGTTGTAATTGCTTTTGACATTTTTGTCATGAAATCTTTGCCCATGACTATGTCCTGAATAGTATTGCCTTGATTTTATTCTAGGGTTTTTATAGTTTTGGGTTTTGCATTTAAGTCTTGAATCCACCTTGAGCTGTACTTGATTTTAAAGGAGATTCTGTATAGGGCACTGGTGTGATGCAAGATTTCCAGGTATTTCTAAGAAGAGTTAGCACCTATGTAACTCTCTTTGCCAAATGAGGAGGTTGTTTTGTAAGTAAGTTGTATCAGGAAGTGCTGGTGAAAATTCATTGTTTAATAAGCCTAAAACATTAGAATAAGGTTTTTTTCAAGACTAAACTGTCACTGGGTTACTCAATTCAGTTTAATTTCCAAATATTGAAACTGTGACCGTAAAGAACAAGTCTACAAGTCACTAGAACCACAGAGAAGCCTATTTACGAGCCAATCAGAGATTGCAGTGTGCTGCACACAGCAGCAGGCAACACAGAAGCAGCCCTGTTTTACTGGGGATGCAAATATAAGCAGGCTTTAGAAGATTGTTTCTCAAACTAGCAACAATTTATGGGAAACAGAGAAGTTATGGTCTATCCATGAAGCAATTGTGTCTAAATTCAAAGGGAGGCCATTTTCTAAGTTCGTTTGGTCGAACAAAATTACCCACCAGATTTTCCACGGTACCTTAACACGTCTTGAGTTTTCTTTCCTTTTTTGTAGGCATTTTCTTTCTTGTATTTTTTTATCATAAGGAAAGGGCTAGAGATTCTTGTTTTCAATGTGTGATATGTTTTTAATTTTAAACACTGTTATCCCACACTTGATTTGGTTCTTAGTGAGTGACAAGGTCACCCAACAGTGAGGGATGGGGGAGAGAGCCTTGCTGGGATTTAGAGGGGCAGAGCTGTGTTTCACTTCAGTTCTTGGCTAAGTGTTACAACTTCTGAATCACGCTTTTCCTTGCACGTGTAAAATGAGAACCTTTGTGGGCTTCATAATATAATGCGCATGTGTAGCTGTGTTTTAGGCTCTGGAGATGCAGATTAGAACACACATAAACCCAACTGTCATCATGATGTATAATCTAACGGATAAAGGCATGAGCCTGGAAACAAATAATACGTATATATTTGTTATAGTAAAGGTGTTGCCCAGAAGACAAAACCAGGAGTAGAGAAAGAGCTGGGGTTGGGTTGGGGGGGCGGGTAGGCAGTAGGGGGAAGAGAACCATTTAATCTAAATCTGCCCAGGAGAGAGTGACTGAAGGATTAATGATACACATGAGGCAGCCTTGCGAACATCCTTTCAGACATAAATAACAGCAAATGCAAGAGCCCTGTGGCCAGAACATCTTGGTATGTGGGAGGGAAAGACAAGCGGTCCCTGGTATCCGCAGGTGCAGGAAAAGGGACTGGGGCAAGACTGTAAGAGACGTGGCTCAGTGATGGAGGAGAGGCCATCTCTGGGTGTTTCAGGCTGTACTAATGTGTTTGGATTTTATTTTCACTTCTATGAGATGCTGCTGCAGGATTTCTAGAAGGGAGATGCTTTGATGACATTGGGGTCTCACAGACGTTGCTCTGGCAGCTGTGTGCAGTGTGGTGTGTAGGTGAAGCAAGAGTGGGAGCAGAGAACAATTAGGAACACTTAGGAAGACCGCAGCAGCACTCCAGGTGAGAGGAGACATTGCCTTCCACCAGGCTGTTGGTGCAAGTGGGAAGTGTGGCTTCCTGAGTAGGATACATGTAGAGCTGTGTGACTGCTGATGAATCTCAAGTGCACGTGACGGAAAAGGGGCAATCAAAGATGGCAGGCCATGCCACGTTGCTAAGGAAGACAAGGCCAGTCTGGCAACAAAAAGAGGAGAGCTCTATACCTTTGTTGAGTGGAATGGGGCTCACTTTTGTGTGCACACAATCACAGGGGAGGCGACTGAGGTTAGCCAGCTCAAGTGCGGCATCTCAGGTGAGGCATCGCAGGTGGGGCATCTCAGGTGAGGCATTGCAGGTGAGGCATCTCAGGTGTATCATCTTAGGTGAGGTATCTCAGGTGCGCCAGCCCAGGTAAAGCATCTCAGGTGCATCATCTCAGATGAGGCATCTCAAGTGCACCACTTTAGGTGAGGCATCTCAGGTGCACCAGTCCAGGTGTGGAATCCCAGGTGCATCATCCCAGGTGAAGCATGTCAGTTGCATAATCTCAGAAGAGGCATCGCAAGTGCACCATCGCAGGTGAAGCGTATCAGGTGCACCACTGAAGGTGAGGCATCTCAGGTGAGGCATCTCAGGTGTGCAATTGCTACTCAGTTCCAGCTGATGGTGCTATGTGGGAATGAAATGCAAGGTGTGGTTGATCCATCATGTAATTTTTGAAGTAAAGATGTAAATCTAGAAGTCCATGTGCAGTCGTTTGGTTTATAAACTTGAAACACTCTTTTAAAAACTCTGTGCATAGGATCAGGTCATTGACCATCAGGTTCTGCACATCTAGCATAAAAGGGTTTACCACAGTCTTGCAGGAAAGCCCTTTCTCTAATGAGGATATGATAAATAGAAGAATAAACCATACCCCCAGTGAATAAACAACTTTAATAGAAGAAACACTCATTATTCTCTATCCAAGAGAAGTAAAAAGAACATCAACAATGAAATATGGGAGAGGAGGCTGCTGAATTAATTTAGAAGTATTTATTGTGTCTGTAACATTTGACCAAGTTTGTGCCAAGTGCTAATGGATGAGACTCTTTAATTGGTGAAGTGTTCTTGATTTATGGTTCTAAATAAAACAGTTAAAAACTTTTGTTTCTTGATAATGTATGAAGTGATATATGATTTTTACAAGTACAAAGCATTGTAAATGAATATATGTAATTTGCCTGAAATAAATGATGCTACATAAATTTCATTAAAGGAAACACAATTTCCATCATTACATTATCAGAATAATAGAGCTATCTAAAACAAACATGCAAATATTAACGTTTAAAAGAAGGATTCATAAGTAGGGGGTTTGCCCAAACATTTATGAACCAATGTGTTAAATTCCTGAGGAAAGCACTTTACATACTTTATTATGTTACAATTAGCTAACATATCAATTTTTGGAATGCAGCAGGTGTAGTATTTGTGTTTGTTGCATGATAACTTATGATGTATAAAAAAAGCACACTAAACAACAATAAAAACTCATACAGGTGACAGGAATATGAGTCATATAAGAAAGAGTTTGCGGGCCAGGCATGATGGCTCATGCCTATAATCCCAGCACTTTGGCAGGCCAAGGCAGGTGGATCACAAGGTCAGGAGATCGAGGCTGACCGTCTTGGCCAACATGGTGAAACCCTGTCTCTTAAAATACAACAAATTAGCTGGGCGTGGTGGCGGGCGCCTGTAGTTCCAGCTGCTTGGGAGGCTGAGGCAGGGGAATTGCTTGAACCCGGGAGGCAGAGGTTGCAGTGAGCTGAGATAGTGCCACTGCACTCTAGCCTGGCAACAGAGAAAGACTCCGTCTCAAAAAAAAAAAAAGAAAGAAAGAAAAGAAAAAAAGAGTTTGACCTATTGTTGCACAATGCTGTATGTGAAAGCTCCCAATAAATACTGACTCTACTGATAACTAGGGCAATCGTACAATAAATCCTTCTAAACTAGATTTAATTTTCTCTACCTGGGATTCTTATCTGAGCCACAGAACACGCACTGTGGGACCGAACACCCAAGGATGGCACAAACCTAACAGCATTCCTGGTGCTGAAGAGATGACTTAGTCCCTTCCACACAATGGACACTTTTGGGTATTGGGGCTCCTGCCACCTGCAAGACTGGAGGAGGCAGGCTGCTCCGAGCACACAGATCCTATTGCTCTGTGCCTACACTTCTGACCACTGCCACTAGGTGGTAGTGACAGCTCACACTTCTGAATTACCGTTTCTGTTCACACTATTCATGATGGAGACAATGACTACCAAGTACTGAATTTCTACCAGGAACCAGGCTCATCCTTCACATGGAGGCTAATCCTTGAAGATACCCTGGAGAGGAAAAAACATAATCCCCATTAATCAAAGAGGAAACCTGGCCCAACTTCACTCAGCCCATGGGTGAACGTGCTTTCTGACTCTAAGCCCATTCTTCCTCTCCAGTTGCACGTCGTAGAATCAGTGGTCATGGAATTCTAACACCTTCACTTAAGTGTTAACATTAATTGAAGCCACGGGCTGCCGTTTTAAATATGTTGTAAAATAATTAGTTTAAGTACAAGTTGCTGTGATACACACAAACTTATTAACTCAGCTCATTTAAAATTTATATTGATGCTTCGAGGCTTGAAAAGCAAACCTACAGTGGTCTGGATACGTCTGGTGAAAGCCGCGTGCTCTACTATGTAATGACAGTTGACGATCCGGATATCAGAGCTTGGTATCATAAAAACAATGATAATATTTATCAGCTATTTGGGGACATCTCCAAGTATGGCCAGGACCTGTGACTATGACAGCGTGGTCGCTGGCTTGAGCAGGTCACTTTTTGTTTCAAGTTGCTGGGAGAGTCCCTCCCTGGATGGCCCTCCGTCATATAACTGTAACCAACTGGTGGGGGCTTCTCCTGCTAGCCTTGAAGCAGCATCCACCAGGAGGGGGAAGCTTAGTGGTCAACATAGAGTTCTACCTACAACAGGGCCAAATACCACACTTCATATACAGAAACTGGTGGGAGAGGAAACTGCAAGGAATCCAGCCCTTGGGAATTTTCAAAGCATGTGGGAAGGCGTGAACTGCCAAAGACTACTTAATTGAAGGTTAAAATCAAGTTTATTTGGATTAACAAGCAATGAGGGGTACAAGTGCAATTTTGTTACATGCATAGATTTTGTAGTGGTTAAGTCAGGGCTTTTAGGGTATCTGTTACCTGAATAAGGTACATTATACCCATTAAGTTATTTCTCATTAAGTAATTTCTCATCCTTCTTCTTCGTACCCACCAGCCCCCTTCCAAGTCTCCATGGTCTTACAGGTCACACTCTATGTCCATGTGCATACATATTTAGCTCCCACTTATAAGTGAGAATGTGGAGGCTTTTGCAGCAACGTGGATGGAACTGGAGGGAAGACCCCTTGAGGTCAGGCTGCAGGTGTCAGAGTTCACACTTTTATTTCCGTTTCTGTCCTCCGGACTCAGTTTCTTCCTATAGTGACTCAGCATGGTATATAGAAAGATAGAAAGTATGGCCAAAAGCTTGAATAACTATTTCAGTGTCCTCTGTCATTAGCTTCCCACAGTGGCTAGGTGCGGTGGCTCGTGCCTGTAATCCTAGAGCTTGGGAGGCTGAAACAGGAGGATCACTTCAGGTCAGGAGTTTGAGACCAGCATGGGCACCATGGTGAGACCCTGTCTCTATATAAATTAAAAAAAAAAATTAGCTGATTGTGTTGGTACACCCTGTAGTCCCAACTACTCAGTAGGCTGAGGCAGGAGACTGGCTTGAGCCCAGGAGTTTAATGCTACGGTGAGTTCTGATTGCACAACTGCACTCCAGCCTGGGCAACAAAGCCAGACACTGTCAATAAATAAATAAATAAATAAATAAATAAATAAATAAATAAATAAATAAATAAATGTCTTACAGTAAGCCTGGCTATCTTTTACTTGAATTCTAGACTAAACCCTTTGTAGCAAGTAGCTCCCAGATGGTTGATGAATATATTTAGGCAAAAGAGCAACGTTTCCCAAAATGTGACCCAAAGAAAATGTTGTGTGAGAAATTTTTAACAAGGAAATAAAGTAATCTTAGCTTTAAGATGCCATATGCTCAACCTGGATGCTTATGCAGTTGTTGCTTAAAGGCTCTGGGACTAGAAGAATGAAAAAGGATGTACACAATGGTTTTCTAAAATTGTTTGGCTATGGAAATGGCATTCCCAAGATACCAACTGACATCCAGCAGAAAAGCCCTTAGGAAACACAACTTTAGATCAGTCACTGAAAGTAAATGATTGTACACTAATTTTTGAAAAGTTTTTTTTTTTTTTTTTTTGTAATTGACAAAGCCAAAATTATCTACTTATCCCTGAGCATGAGAGAGGGTGTCATAAGTGTGATCCTCACATGTTGATAGGTAGTTTGCCCATAACAAAGGAGAGAAGATCAAGAGGCATTAAACTGAGTCTACAAAGCAATCCTTAACACGGCGTTTAAAGAGAACTGAGAGGAGTGTGGAAAACAGGTCTCCAAGGAGCTTACATCAAGGTAAAGATGAAGGAAATTAATAAATTTTCAAAAGAAAGATTAATAAGTGAGTTAGGTAATTGAATGCAAAACTTCTGGACTACCTAGGCAAAGGGCGTGGCATTGCAGGAGTGAGTAAGTGATGAAACACCAACAGATGGAATTACTGCAGGGGTGTTTGTTATTTCACAGTGCATATGAGTGAGAGCGGGGAATATGGGCTCTCATAGCCTCAGTTACTAAAACAATCATTTCAAAAGAAGTCAAAACTAGTAACTTCAAGCAATGACTTTTATTCATAGAATATTCTTCTTCAGCAAAAGTAGATTTAAAATATAAATATGGCCAAAACAAAATTTTGTTTCATGTGCCCTCTTATCCTTAGAGAGTTCACGTGATTGGTGGACCAAAGGGATTCTTGGTGAATGACGAGCTGATACATCTGAAAGATTTCGATTGTAGATACCTCCAGACTAAGATCTCTAAGTATACAACTACGGGGAAAAAAAAGTGAACTTTCATATTTTCCAGGTTTTCTGATAGTTACAAGAGTAAGGAAAGTAAAAGAGATGCCTCAAGCACCTTGGAGCTTAGTACTGAGTTCCAGGATGATACATCATGGTGGAGGCACGAGTGGTGAAATAAGTGTTAGTGGAGTGAAGCTCATGGGCCTCCCAGAGCCTCTGGGAGATTCCACATGCAGATGAGTGGATTCAGGGAAGCAAGGGCTTCCCTGAGATTCTTATTCAACAGCAGTGTGTGAACCTGCTTTATAGACATAGTAGTGAGAGATGTCTTTGAATCACATGATGCTAAGTGAAGTAAGCTGGTCACAGGACAAATACTTCATGATTCCACTTACATGAGGAATCTAAAGGAGTTAAACTCATAGACGCCGAGAGAGTAAAACCACTGTTCCCAGGGAGGGGGAAATGAGGAGTCACTGTTCAAGGAGTATAAAGTTCTGTTATGTAAGATGAATAAGTTCTAGAGATCTGCTGTACCATCTGGGTTTATAGTTAATTATATTACATTGGGCATTTAAACATTTGTAAGAGGTAGATGTCATATAATCTATCCTTGTCAATAAAAATAATGAAATACAGAAAATAGGCATCTGGTTTTAGGGTGCTCTTTCTTTCTGTACAATTTTTGGCACAGAATTTGATCTTTAAATTTCTTCCTCTGCAAAAATAAGTCCTTTCATGCTTTTCCTTCATGCCAAGATGGTGATGGAAAGGTACATTGGATGAATTACCAGCTGTTTATCTCAAAGTATTTTAGAAACCTTTGCCATTAAAACACATTATTCACTTAATTTGTTATGAGTAGAAGGGAATGTATAAAATGAGATGATGGTATGAGACTCTACATGATAATACTTTGAAAGTATATGTGCTATGTCATGGTTTATATTTAGTAATGATTTACTATTGATTAAAAAATAGATCTCAGTGTGAAATTATATTTTCTGTAGGTCATTGTGCTGTGTGCTTTAATGACTTCAAATGTGAATCAGATATAGATTATATGTCAAGAAGTTTACAGTCTTCACTGTTATTATGTTGTCTATATATTGATCAATAGATATGACATACTGAAAGTGTTATTTTAAGCAAATTGTTTGGAATAAGGATGAGAATATTATTTTTTATAATTATAATTGCAGATCAGTTTCAGAGTAATAGAATGTAAAATTCTGGGATAGTAAATCTACAATAACACCAAAAGGCATCAATGCAATCACTCATCAAATCCTGTGTTCAACCTACGTCCATTTCTCAAATAAGGTGATCTAAAGTCCTGATCATCTGAGGGGAAGGTTGGGATATGGAGGAGAGGTAAAAACCAGGCAAGGAAATGTCAGACACAGCTGTTTTGGGAAGGACGAGGAGAGTTGCCACAAGTCCATCATTCTTCCAGCTCACCATCCTTACCACTCGCTCATACACACACAGATTGGTGTGAAAATGTGTGCAAGTAGCCAGGAGATTCTTAAAACCCTGGCTGATGTCCCAGAAGAGCCAGCCAGTGACACCATGCAGAATCATGTGAAGTGGCCTCATTGTCTGGCTTGATACCCAGAGTTCTTGGTCTCACACCCAAGGAAATCAAGGACACGGACATACTAAGGGTAAGGTTTAGAGCAGAAATCTCATGGGAGAAAGAAAGCGAACAGCTTTCTACTCCAGAGAGGAGTCCCAGGAAAAAAAATGTTACCATCTCAGAGTGGAATGTAGGGGTTTTCATAGACGAGCTAGTCATGAGGCAGTATCTGATATAGACAGGGCATGAAAAACTATTTAGGACCAGGTGTGCCCTCTGCATAGGGCATGAATCTGTGGCATCCCCCATTCCAGTCTTTTATTTTGCAGGTGGGTCCTCAGCCTAAGCTACTGCATGTTGCTCATTTCTTTCTTAGTGTGCATGTGCTGTTTAGGGGAGAGGTGGGGCCCCATGGTGGAGATGCCTGGCCCCAGGTGCCCTTTCTCTCTGTGCAACTGCTGGCATCCCCCTGTGTAAGCTTCTAGCTTGCTTATCTATGTTTGCAGCCCAATCTTCCAGGCTGCTCTTTGTTAGAAAAGAAGTGATTTCTTGGGGTTTTTTTGTGTTAGAAGGGAAGTTCTGCTGAGGACTCTTTGCCCTCACTATCTGCATAAATAGTTTTTGTTCTACTTCCTGTATCGCACCTATGCTAACACATAACCTGGAGTGGATCACCCTCCCATGGGGCCAGACCACAGGTGGGACCTGGAATGCATGGCAGGGCTCCCAGAACTTCTGGCTGCCTCCCTCTCACTGCCTTCTTATTTATGCTACCCTGGGGCATTTCAATAATCTCACAATGACAGGATCACCTTTTATATTTGATTTTTTGAGGGGTGATATTTATCACATATAGAATACTTTTACTATTGTGTTCTATAATACCAGATTCTATAATGAAAACACATCTGAGCAAATGCCGCATAAGTCGGATAGGGGCTAAAAAAGATTTTAGTTAAAGGTTTTGATTACTAGTACTCACACAACAACAAATAATAATAATTAATATCCATAGTGAATAAAAGCCAGAGGAAATGGGAGGGACCTGAAAAGTAATTTTAGGTTGTTTTAAATTAGGTGAATCTCAAGAAATTATGCTTATTTTCTTAAAGTAGTATGGGCCAGGTGTGGTGGCTCACACCTGTAATCCCAGCACTTTGGGAGGCCTAGGCGGGCAGGTCACCTGAGGTCAGGAGTTTGAGATCAGCCTGGCCAACATGGCAAAACCCCTTCTCTACTACAAATACAAAAAAAAAAAAAAAAAAATTAGCTGGGCATGGTGGTGTGTGCCTGTAGTCCCAGCTACTCAGGAAGCTGAGGCAGGAGAATCACTTGAACCTGGGAGGTGGAGGTTGCAGTGAGATCATACCACTGCATTCCAGTCTGGATGACAGAATGAGACTCCATCTTAAAAAAAAAAAAAAAAAAAAGGAAAAAGGAAAGGCATCAAGATTCACTGCAGCAGGGAAGGCATGGGTGGCTCATTCCTGTAATAGTAGCACTTTGGGAGGCCAAGGCAGGAGGATCACGTGAGGTCAGGAATTTGAGACCAGCCTGGCCAACATGGTGAAACCGTCTCTACTAAAAATACAAAAATTAGCTGGCTGTGGTGGCGGGTGCCTGTAATACTTGTAATCCTAGCTACTCGGGAAGCTGAGGCAGGAGAATCATTTGAACCCAGAAGGCAGAGGTTGCTGTGAGCCCAGCTCACACCACTGCACTCCAGCTTGGGGAACAGAGCAAGACTCCACCTCAAAACAAAAACAAAACAAAACGAAAAGATTCACTGTACATTTTGCTTTTATTAGTTTAATAGCAGAAGGAAAGCTAGAAAATTTACAAATATGTGGAAGTTAAACAACACACCTAAACAATCATTAGATCAAAGAAAAAATCACAAGGGAAATTGGAAAGTACCTTGAGACAAATGAAAATGAAATTACAACATACCAAAACTTACAGGATGCAGCAAAAACAGTGCCAAGAGGGACATTTGTAGCTGTAAACTATCACATTAAAATATAAGATATTCAATCAACAACCTAATATATTTTAAAGAGCTATAAAAAAGAGCAAACTAAATCTGAAGCTTGTAGAAAGAAGGAATTAATAAAGATTAGAGCAGAGATAAATAGAGAAAACAACAGAGAAAATGAACTTAAACCAAGTTGCTTTTTGAAAAGATCAATAAAATTGAAACCTTTAGTGTCTTGGATTATGAAAATGGTCATAGACTGAGCATTTAGCACGTATGCTCATGGCTCATTCTTCTATCACTGATAAAATTAAATTGTCATGGGGAAACAAAAATGACATAGGGCACATCATTTGGTGGGCCAATTTGTTGTGTATATATTTACAAATGTTGATTCTATGACTAGAAAGGCCTCGGCTTTCCGTAAGCAGCTTGCCCTGGTTCTCTCTTGCTATAATTAATTTATTGTCCAAGAAAATGTAGGCTTACAGATCACTGAGAGTGGGAAAATTCCAGGAGGGATTGCTCAGAAGAGGAAACGAAGTATGTTGATGCATTTTGCATGGCTAAATTCAGTTTCCTGTGAGTAAAACAACAGGTATATTTCCCAAGATATGTTTGTAAATATGAGTTGCTTAGTAAACTCTTCTGAGAAGCTGATACTCTTCCTCAAAGCAAACAGTATACTTTTGACAAATCACGAACTAGGAGTCCGAAGATGTGCATTGCATTCTTGTGATTCTACTCTTCCATTGTGAGGTCTTGGAAAAGGTAGTTAAATAATCTGGCATTAAAATTTCTCCTCTATACAATTAGAGCCAGAGTCACATAATCCCGATTTCTTCCTCTAACCCAAATTTAGGATTCTGTCTTATAAAAGTTCCTGCCGAATTCCTCAGCTACCAACCCCCATCTCCTTCAATATAGTCAGTTATTTTAAGAGGGAGCTACTCTTTCTTGAATTGATTTAGTACACTTAAGTTTGTTAGCCATGTGCAACTTCAAAGCTGCTTATTTTGCATTCTTCAAATTAATGCAAAAAAATCATGAAAAAGAACTTGCATTGAAATATGAGCTACTGGCATTTTGCATTTTAATAACACAACTCTTGACTTTGGTAGTCTGATTCAAACAGCAGGACCTAAATCAGTAGCGTATGTATTGTCTTTACTACACAATTGGATATTTTAATGAAATAATGATTAGTTCACTTTTCAAAGAAGTCAGTATATTCTGTTGAAAGTGTCTATGTTACAGCTTGTACTAAAGTGAGCCTTGTTCGAAAGCTCTGTTGAGATCGATAATATTTTGGGCTTCTGAAAATATGTCAGTATAAATGTATATCAACTGCCATACTTTTCACTGGCATGTAATTATCTAAGGATTATATTATTTATCATATTTTTGCAGATAAATGCAAATGAAATGCACAGTTATAATACATACAGAGTATTAAATCTCATTTAGTTGGCATTCTTATATTTAAATGGAGAACTATTTCCAGTAATAATTTTATCCAGGTGTTTTCTGTCTGTCAACCTTCAGTTTTGCAGGAAATTCATAGTCTCAGCAATTGGAACATTCACTATTCCAATCCCTCAGGCTTTTCAATATGCACTGACATTTTTGTCTGAGGTGCAGCCACCATGTCCCAGAAATCAAGAAGAATATCAAGACATTTAATTAGTCAATTAATATAAATTTGTATTTTGAAATTCAAATTGTGTGTTGTATACAGTTTACTGAACCAAAACGGTTTGTTTGATTAATTTTATGGAAATGAAATGCGATTATCAGGAAGAAGAGCCCACAGGGTTCCTAAGGAAATGTCTTCTTCCTCAAGCTTTGGAAGCTGAAGCAAGGCGTAGAAGCAGGCATGGCTAGACTTGGATACAGAGCCATCCTCCTTCCCCCACGAGTGCTAAGACAAATGTTCTTATATATTTGTATTCTCTTGTGCCTCTCACCTTTCCTTTGGTATAAATAGAGAGGGGAAGAATTTTGTCATTGAGCTTTTAGCAAAACACCTCAGTGGCATACAAGAACCTGGTGATTTGAGATGTGTCTATCACTTTCCACAACACATAGCTCAAAATGCAGTACTTAATATTTGTGCAACAAAATCAAACTTTAATTCTACCAGGGGAGTTAGCCATGCAAAATAATTCTATGTCGGCTCCCTTTGTAAAATAAAGAATCACTTTCCAGTATTCCTGATTTCGCCCTGTATCAGTGGTTCTTATATGGGGGTGGTTTGGATTTTGCCACCCAGGGGACAAATGGCAATGGCTGGAGACAGTTTTGGTTGTCAGAAACCCAGGGAGAAGTACGACTGGCGTGTGGTGGGCGGAGGCCACAGAATCTGCCAGATAAACTGCCCTGCACAGAACTGCCCTACGACCAAGACTTATCCAGCCTGTAATGTCCGTGGTGCTGAGGCTGAGAAACCTGTTTCTAAATGTATCTCTCTGTTAAGAGATGCACATCTACTGTTATTAAACAGGATGTTTTGTAACTTTATTTTGAAACACTTACAGATTCAAAGGGTTGAATAAAACAGTACAGAGAAGTCGTGTCTTCGTTTCACCCACCCCTCCCACCAGTGGTAAGGGTCACGTTGCTCTAAGCCAAAAGCAGAGCCAGGAAATTGACAAGGGGATGAGCTACAGACCTGATTTGAGATTTCACCAGATTCATGGACCCTTAGATGCCCGTGTGTGTGTGTGTGTGTGTATAGAGTTCTGTGCGATTTTATCACAGGTATCAATTCTTGTGACCATGGCCACAATCGAGATACCGCCCAGCTCCCTCGCCAGGCAGACCTCCCCTGGGAAACCTTTTCATAGTTACATCCCACCCTCGCCCACACAGACTGTAATCTTTAGCAACCTCTAATCTAGTTCCCATCCCTATAATTTTGTCATTTCAAGAATGTTATATAAACGAAATCATACACTATGTAACCTTTTAGAATGGCTTTTTGAAAGGGCACGAGTGCCTTTAAAAATAAGAAATGAATATGATGTCAGATTAGCTGATTTCTCCCATTATAATTCCCTATCAGCCCCCTGTACCAATTAAGAGCTAATTATCATTTGGCTCTGAGTTGTGGAAAATAAAAATAATAGTGTTTTATATTAAAATTTTATGTTTTGTGTTATAAAAATGTGGAGAGAGACATTCGAGGGCTCATATGTTGTCTTCTTCTGGGTTCTGGGCTCCTTCTGGCATTTTCTGGGCTTTCTTTGCAGCGTGGCACTGACCCGGCATGCATAGGACACCTGCAGCCCTGCCGCATTCTGCGTAGGGAGAGGCAACCAGAAAAGGATGTAGCCCCACCCTCCAGAGGGCTGCACCCAACAACATAGACTCATTGACAAAGATCTTATCCCCTGGACACCATTAGATGAAAGGAATATTAGGAATGTGAATTACTAGCATTTTAACTCTCCAAAGAAAATGATGATTGGGTAAATAAAAAAGCAAAGGAGAATACAGGTTGTTACATACATAACCAGCGTCGTCTGCTGCAAATACTAAGAAGTATGTTTTACAGGAAGGGAAACTGAATGAGGGTAAGTAACTTATTGAAGAGAATACAGCTAGGAAGTGACAATTTTGGCTTTGAAGCCAGGTCTTTTATTTGGTATCCGGACAAATAGTGTAAAATATCGATAGGGAAGGTACCTTGGAAAAATTATTTACTAATACTTGTAGGATAACACATTGCCCTAGAATAAACACAGGCAATGATGCATTAGTGACACTCTGGGGCCATTCCCATTCCTGGGAGCTTGCTTTTGAGTGTTTTATGTAGGAGGCTTGGTCCAGAGAGCAAATTCTACAGAATAGCCAGCTGCTGGTAATATATCTGCTGTGTCTAAACTGCATGCTAACTTTAGGCCACTTAAAAATTTAAATATATTTAGGATTGAAGAAGACCTTATTACTCTCAACTCACACCAAAGGGATTTGGAGTGTCCAATGTACACAAAAAAAATATATTTTAAACATTGCCTATATCTATTTGCTTTTCTTTTGGTAGCTTTATATTTTAAGACAATTTATATTCTATAGAAGGTTTAGGAAGGAAAAACGATGTAGTCTTATGATTGATGAGAAAATGTCAGAAATATGATATATGCCACATTTCTGAATTAATTGTAACTTGCCACTTTCAATTTCTAAACAGAATGTAGGCTGTTTTTAAATCTGAATTGACAATTCAGCATGTTGATGGTTCTTTGAAGCTACATATACCCAGGCTATTAATTGTTTAATTTGGGTAAATTATTTAAGCTCCATCCCATGTTTGCTTGTCCTAGAGAGGGGCTGATTTTACCAGAGCTGAAGGATTTTTGTAAGGCTTAAGAACAATGCATGTAATATGATTTGTGTGTGGTAGGTGCCCAGTTGGCTCTCTTATACAGATCAAGTTAATAACATTTTCTAATGGAGGTTCTGGCGACCTGGGGGGCTATTGATTTTTTCCGTGTGTCAACTTAGTGGTAAGCAACCAAGTTTCTATTAGAAATTCTTACAATGTGATGTTCCCATTCATTTCCTTTGAAAGTACATTCCCACATCTAGCTGTTAAAATCTGAATGGTTCATAGGAAGCTGAGTGCATAGACCAGCATTTAATTCCATTGATTGCTATCATGATGAGATTGATAGAATGTCAGGCAAGAGGTTTTGAAGATACGATGCCCTCCTAGTGACAGACTTATCCCTCTGCTTGTTCCCTGAACTGTCAAGAAAGGCAATCGCTTTCACCAGTATTTTCAGAGTAAAATCAATGTCAGGATACTGCGTTTCTTATCACGGAGGATAGCACTTCATGTCCTGCTGTCAGTTATAAAATAGTTTGGCTTGTAAATTTTTGTGAACTCAGTACCTGGGATATTACTATGATGACTTTGAAATTAAATCCACCTTAGAATTTTGATCCTTATCCTGCCTCCCAGAGTGCTTTTGAAATGCTGCCCTTCTCACTGGAAATGCTAATTCCTTTTTAACCTGGTCTGTTGCTTTGAAAGTTCCTGAGTGCTTTTAAGGACCCTCAGTTCCAGCGATGCTATCTCCCCTAAGGAAGGTCAAATCCTGAATGATTTCTGACGGGCTGAGTCTCACACAGAACACAGACAAGAAGACCCTACTGAGACTCAAGACTCACTGTATGTGGCTTGAGCCTTCTATGTGTGTAACTTTGAGCTTGAAAAATAAGAGATTCACTTTAGTTGGCTTTTCAGATAGAGTTTATTCGGCATTGGACCAAGGGATTGGGGCAGAAAATAGATGCCAACTTGATGATACACACATTATTATTTTTCCTGGGGTGCCTAATGAGTGTACAGTGTGCTTTTTAGAAACATTTTTTTTTTACATTTCATGATACCAAGTTTATTACTATATTTTAACTCCACCAAAAATTTGTTCTTAAATACAGTGATGTTAAAATAGAAAGGAAGTTGTAAAGGCTCTGTGTGTTCATGTGTGTCTGTGCATGTGTGTACTTCCGTGTGCATGTCTCTCGGTGCACATGCATATGTGCGTGTGTGTGTGTATGCATGCGTGTGTGCACATGTCTGGGTGTGTGTGTGCGTGTGTGTATGTATGTGCTTGTGTGTGCACGTCTCTGGTGCGTGTGTGCATGTGTGTGTGCATGGGTGTGCGTGTGTGCACATGTCTCTCTGGGTGTGCATGTGTGTATGTGCATGTGTGTGGATGTGTGTGCTTGTGTGTGCATATGTCTCTCTGGGTATGCATGTGTGTCTGCATGTGTGTGCTTGTGTGTGTGCATATGTCCTTGCATGTGTGCATCTGTGCATGTGTGTACTTGTGTGTGCACATGTCTTTCTGGGTGTGCATGCATATGTGCATGTGTGCATGCAGATGTGTCTGGTTGTGTGTGCATATGTCTGGGTGTGTATGTGTGTGTGTGCATGTGTGCACTTGTGTCTGCCTGTCTTTCTGGGTGTGCATGCATGTGTGCATGCTTATGTGTGCATATGTCTCTGAGTGTACGTGTGTGTGCATGTATGTGTGTGTGTGCTTGTGTGTGTATGTCTCTGGGTGTGCATGTATGTGTGTGCATATGTGAGTATGTGCATGTGTGAGTATGTGCATGTTTCTCTGGGTGTACATGCATATGTGTGTGTGCACATATGTCCATATGTCTCTCGCTGTGTACATGTGTGTGCATGTGTAAGTGTGTGCATGTGTGTGCACGTGTCTCTGGGTGTGCATGCATATGTGTGTGCACGTGCACATGTGTGCATATGTCTCTCTGGGTGTGCGTGTGTGTGCATATGTATGTGCGTGTGTGTGCACATGTTTCTCTGGGTGTACATGCATATGTGTGTGTGTGTGTGCACATATGTCCATATGTCTCTGGGTGTGTACGTGTGTGTGCATGTGTAAGTGTGTGCATGTGTGTGCACGTGTCTCTGGGTGTGCATGCATATGTGTGTGCACGTGCACATGTGTGCATATGTCTCTGGGTGTGCATGTGTGTGTGCATGTGTAAGTGTGTGCATGTGTATGCACATGTCTGAGTGCATGCATATGTGTGTGCACATGTGTGCATATATCTCTGGGTGTGTATGTGTGTGTGCATGTGTAAGTGTGTGCATGCGTGTGTATGTGTTTCTGGGTGTGCATGCATATGTGTGTGTATGTGCACATGTGTGCATATATCTCTCTGGGTGTGCATGTGTGTGCATGTGTAAGTGTGTGTATGCACGTGTCTCTGAGTGTGCATGTGTGTGTGCACATGTGTGCATGTCTCTCTGGGTGTGCATGTGTGTGCATGTGTAAGTGTGTGCATGTGTGTGCACGTGTCTCTGGGTGTGCATGCATGTGTGTACATGCACATGTGTGTATATGTCTCTGTATGTGCACGTGTGTGTGCACGTGTGTGCACATGTGTCTGGGTGTGCACACATATGTGTGTGTGCACATGTGTGCATGTCTGGGTGTGCATGTGTGTCTGCATGTGTTAGTGTGTGCATGTGCATGCACGTGTCTCTGGGTGTGCATGCATATGTGTGTGTGTGCGTGCACATGTGTGCATATGTCTCTGGGTGTGCATGTGTAAGTATGTGCATGTGTGTACACATGTGTCTTGGTGTGCATGCATATGTGCGTGTGTGTATGTGCACATGTGTGCATATGTCTCTCTGGGTGTGCGTGTGTGTGTGTGCATGTTTTCACGTCAGATCACCTTTCTGCTCCCAGCCATTCACAGGTGGGCGAATTGGACTTTAGGCACCTTATTCTCTCTAGGGCTCAGTTTCTGCATCTAGGTTGCAAACGCTTTGATCTCTCATTGAGATCTTTCTTTGTCCGTCAAAGTTCCATCTCACGTAATCTCAGAATGAGACTGCATTGTCACAATAGAACAAAATAATTTAGTAAAGCAAAAATAATTACAAAAATAGGTTATTCCTAAGTAGGCTTTATTTTAAATCCTATATGGTAGATGCTTTAGGTCTTACTGCGATCCATAGCATGCGGGATAATTATGGACACAGTTGTATTCGATTCCAAGTAGCCCAGCATCTACTTTGAGGAATGCCAAGGAGGACAATTTTCTACGTGTTTAGAAAAAATGTGCAGATGTAACTATAATATTGGATGTGGAGTTAGAGACCTGAATTCAATTTTTAACTCTTATTTTTCAGAGTAGCGTGTGTGTGTGTGTGTGTGTGTGTATATATGTATCTCCATTTTGTATGTATACAAAATAGATAAATGAGTAGACAGGTTTAAATATTTGTCAATATATAAATATATTGATATTTTGTACATGATAATGTATAAATATATTGAAAGATAATATTTAATATAATTTATATTAAATATATAATTATATATATATAACAAATTGTATATCAAATAAAATATGTAATTTAATATGTAACCATGAAAAATGTGTTGGGTTCCCTGGGCATTGTGGTAGAGCACTTTGCAGTTCCTGAATGCCACATATTAAGGTGCAGAATCAGTATCGGTGTGAATGTACCGGGACGACTGATCTACTCCTCACTGGAACTCACATGTCACAAAGTCTGCAATAAAGTACTGCCATGTGATCATCTACCCTTCTTGGAATGTGGGCTGCCTGAAATATGAGTAGTGTTCCCATTTCTTTCTCTATTCTCAGTCATAAAGTACTTATAACTCAGGGGGCTACCAATGTTCCAGTAAACAAAACTCACAAAATATTTTGCAAATTGTTATGCCATCTAAAAGTAAATGCAGCTGTCTCTTTGCCTGGAGAAATCGAAGCTGCTGGTAGATACAAAACCCCACATGAGATGGAAACAATATATATTTTTATACTTATTCCTGACATACATTCCTTTAAATGTTAAGTCAAAAGATATCCTTTACAATTCCCTCTCCTCTTTTTTCTTACTGTGTAGTTGCCAATAAAAAGCTGTTGCTTAATGGAAATTATTGTTTTCAAAGTAATATATGCAATATTTTATGTAAGAAAGTAATAAAAAATTTCAATTAATCATATAATGATTTTTCACATTGCTGAACACTTCAAATAATTTGACTTTGCAGTCGGAGTGGTAGGTTAAAGAATACAGAATTGAGGGTTAAAAAAAGTTAATGCAATTTAGATAAACATACCAAATATCTATAAGGAGAAAAATTATTCACACAGGCAATACTCTAATGTAATTGAGATGAAAGATAATGCAAATACTTGTTTACGCTGTGTGGAAATGAAAGTTTTGTTAATTGCATTTTTGTACTTTCCAGTATGTGATGAATATGGATTTAATTGGGTTTGCCTCAGCTTTTATTAACAAAACAAAATTTGGCATCAAACTGTTCCGCAGTATTAGAATAGATAGTATGATAATACACATTTTTTAAAGCTAAGAATGTGTGTATACACAGAATCCATTCTTTTTCGTTCAATGCATTTTGTTCTGGGAATACAATAAATGAGAATTTACTTAACATCTTTGAGGCATACTGTTCTCATTGAGAAAATTCTGGTCATGGTTGACGAACTTTAACATCCCTTCCAGTTATAACATTTACTCTTTAATCCTCCTGTAAATGTACTTTGCTCCATGTACAAGGGATTTAGCTAAAGACCAAGAAGGAGCAATGATGGTCAGTAATAGATCCAACTTGGGAGTAACTTATGTTTACTGATGAGATAAGATACTCAGGCAGATCGTTGTAATACAGGGACCGCCATGAGCACAGCAAGGAACAATGCTATGGGCCATGAAGTTCAAGGCCAGTGAGCTTCCTAGCTTGCTCAAGGAGGACTTCATGGAAATGGTGGCGCTGAATTGTTGCTGGGAAGACAATAGGACTGACATCATGGGAGAAGGGCCAACAGCAAAGAAACAGAAGTGAAAAGACATGTGAATTTGAGAGACAGTAAGTCATTAACTTGGCTCTGAGCACAGGGAGGAAGCAGATTGGACGAATCCCTGGGGAAATCAGCAGCAGTGAGAAACCAGGGAAGGTGTTTAAGCAAGGGTGGTGGGTGTGAAAAAAATAGAATTAACCTGTTTTAATAAATACATTCATTTTCAGTGTGTAGGATGGACTGGAATGGTGACCGGTAGAAAGTGGGAAGACTTTTAGGAGATAATGACAGTAAAAGTTAGAGGTTGTGTGTGACCGGAGGCATAAAGTTCTAGGGATGATGGGTGAAGAACATGAGGAATGGATGCTCCGGAGAGGGCTTTGACTTTGATGGGCACGTGGTTTTCCACGGAGCACAAAGGGGAGCAAAGGAGGAACCAGCAATGATCCCAAATATTGAAGCTCAGT